>NC_136511.1:39966828-40116828 GCF_053919585.1 Euprymna scolopes | reverse complement strand
CTTTCCTCACCTCAATGTATAATTATTTATAACCAAGTTGCTGGTATGTAAAGTCCGTGGGTGGTATGGAACTTTGATTAATTTCGAGAGAAAGGGACCTCTCTTTTTCAAAAGTGCTCTTATATATATATATATATATATATATATATATATATATATATATATATATATATATATATAGGACGAAAATTCTATAATTCCAAATTCCAAGATGTTGTCCATCTTACCATTTATTTCTATAAGCATGTTAAAATATTCAATTCTTGGCAGCACCTGTTTCGTAGTCCTGAATCATTCATGTAATTATGTAAATTTTGGAATTTATTTCACTCTTAACTATAAAAAGGTGAAATACAATTAAATAAGCATCTCCAGAGACAATTGATAACCCCTTTTCAGGGTGTTTTTGTTGGCAGTTTATTGTGCAAAGGTCACACAATCTGCATCTGCACTTCCTGAATTCGTGCCAGTGACGAGGAGGATGCCATAATAACTGAAAGCAATCGTTCAGGTGCAAATATTCTGCAAAGATTGTTTTCTTCCAAGCATTATTTCCTCCTTCAAGACTCTGCCTTACAACACATTTTTGCATGTCACTCTGCTGTATTGTCACACACCAACTCCTGTTCTTTGATGGAGGGAGGGATATAAATTTTAGTAGTAATCTACATAGCCATTAATCTTTCAGTAGATAAAGTTATAAATTTACAGACTTGATTAAAAAAAAAAATTATTTAAATACCTTCATTTAAGTATTACCTACCAACGTATATCTTTGGCCTTTTCCTTTTTTTTATTTGACCTGTTCCGTTTTTTTATAGTTTATGTATTATTAATTAATGTTATTATTGTGGGGAAAAGAAGTAAAGAGAGCGAGACAGAGAGTCGAATTTACGAGGTTCTTTCGTAGAAAATATATCAACAAAACAAACAAGGTTAACTCTCAATTTATAAAAGGAAAAAGATTTATTACATTTTAGGAAATATTTTCATTGAAAATAATAGTTCATTTATGAGTGAACAAAAGGGGGAAATTAGTTTGAGATTTCGAGGAAGTTTGAGTTGATAATTCAAGAGCCGTGGTTAGTTCACGGGTCTGTAAATCGTAAAGAAAACTTCCTCACTCAACTATATAAAATAATTTTCACTGAAAGTTTTTGAGTAGAGTTAATTAATCACTCTGGAAGGTTCATTAAAAAATGTGAGAAGTTTTAAAATAATTATTTTCATAAACTTAATTTCAAGTGAGCATACGATAATATAAAGGGGAATGCAAAAGTTAGTTACTGTTTCTGTGTCTGTGTGTTCGCCTACATTGTCTGATTAGCTGACTGTTATGTTAAAAGTGTTGTCGTGTTAGAGTTGAGTTGCAGACAGTAGTGATATATGCCTTCCAACACTATCTCTGAATTTTTGTTAACTGTTTTTTTTTTGGAAAATACAGAGCTCCTTTAAAGATTCTCATCGGCTCCCACAGACACCGAATTCCTGACAGCTTGGAAAATTCCCTGATTAGTCAGAAAATCAAAACATTGAATTTTTAAAGTAATTTAGTAAAAAAGGCGCCTCTAGCCGCATGCGCAGAAAATGTTTCGGGGCACTTGAACTTCCGGCAGCGAAAGAGTGAACATCGTAGCTCACCATATATCACACAGGGAAAACTATACTAAATGCTGGGTAATGTGTAGTAGACACAGCGACTTAGAAAGAAAATGGCCACCGAGTTTTTAGAATATGTCCAACAAGTCTTGTAAATGATGTTTATGACAATGTTTTCATGCGGAGTGAAGAAATAACAACATTCCAAATTGTCATGAAACTGACAATTTTGAAATGATTCTATTGATTGCCAAGTGTTGGTTAATGGTGTGAAATCTATAATGTACTATGCACATTGAACTGTTATTCACAGTCAATTGATGGTTGGAGATGAAAATGCTAAAAAGATAGATTTCGTTTTTCAATACGAACATGAATCTTTTTTAAGCAAAGCAAACTTTCCTTTACAAGCATTTATTTTTATGATATTTATTTGTGGAGTGAGGATTTCTTTAAGTTTTAGTTTTTAAATAAAACTCAACTCGACATCCATTTTCTTTTTAGCCGCTGTGTCTACGCATTACCAAATGTTGCAATTGTTTTCACTCCTTCCAAGATTTGACCCAGTGACTTCGGCATGACAAATGGACACTAATACAAAGACTAGATTATTTCAGCCTAAATTTAAAAAACTAAAAATATGCTACAAAAACGTGGAGACTGGAATTGACAACTGATGGACAACACATAACAGAAATTAGCATACAAAGATGCATCTTCCAATGAGACTCACTATCACCATTACTGTTCATCATAGCCATGATGCCCTTGAACAGTATTCTGAGAAAGTGCCAAGCCGGATACAAGTTCTCCAATACAGAGGAAAAAATGAACCACCTGATGTACATGGACGATCTGAAACTTTTTGCAACGACCGAAAAGGAGGTAGAAACACTAATTAACACTACCAGAATCTTCAACCAAGATATCCAAATGGAATTTGGAATGGAAAAGTGCACACAACTAGTTATAAGAAAGGAAAAACTGGAAACAGCAGAAGGCATGGAATTACCCAACCAAACAGAAATGAGGACACTAGGGAACAAGACGACTATAAATACTTGGGAATTCTGGAAGTGGACACCATCAGAGCAACAGAAATGAAAGAGAGAATTGGAAAGGAATACCTCAGGGGAACAAGAAAACTCCTAGAAACGAAATTATATAGCAGAAACCTAATAAAAGGTATAAATACATGGGCAGTATCACTAGTAAGATACTCTGGACCGTTTATAGGGTGGACAAAAGAAAAACTGAGACAACTCGACTAGAAAACCAGGAAACTCATGATCATGCATAATACACTACACCCAAAGGACGATATTGACAGGCTCTATGTGAAAAGGAAAAACAGCAGGAGAGGACTGATCTGTATAGAAGACTGTGTGAAGGACACAAAAAAAGAACTAGAAAAATACATAATGCAAAATACTGAAGGGATAATTATGGCAGCGAGAGACACTGAAAAAACCCCCAGCAAAACAGAAAACAGCGAGACAAATGACAAAATGAGAAAAGAAAAATGGGAAGAAAAACAACTCCATGGCAGATTCATAAGATTGACAAAAGATGAGAATAACGAAAACACCTGAACATGGATGCGAAAAGGACATATAAACCGAGAAACTGAATCTCTAATAACTGCAGCACAAGATAACTCGATAAGAACCAACCATATCAAAGCAAAGATTGATAAAACACAAGAAAACAGCAAATGCAGACTCTGTGGACAAAGAGACGAAACGATAAACCATATAGTAAGTGAATGCAGCAAACTGGCATAAAAGGAATACAAAAACAGGCATGACCAAGTGTGGAGGGCGGTGCACTGGGAATTGTGCAAATGACTGCATTTTGAATGTACAGACAAATGGTACAAGCATAAACCCGCAACAGCACTCGAAAACGAGAACCACAAAATCCTATGGGACATAAACATACAGATGGACAAACCCATCCAAGCAAGAAGACCAGATGTCATAATAATTAACAAGAAAGAAAATCTTGTCAAATCGTAGACTTTGCTGTTCCAGCTGACCACAGAGTGAGTATGAAGGAAAAGGAGAAATGAAGCAAATACACAGAGCTAGCCTGAGAGTTAAAGGAGATTTGGATGATGAAGAAAATCAAAATAATACCGATAATAGTAGGAGCACTAGGAACAATTCTGAAAAACTTTGAAAAAAGAATGGCAGAAATTGGAATCAGAGGAATAGCTACAAAAATACAATGACTAACAATAATGAAAACGGCTGAAATATTAAAGAAAACCTTTGAATGCGGAGAATAATACAAGAATATAATATAACGAAGAAGCGTTACAGGGAATGAAGAACACCGAAGCTGCATATGTACAAGTTCTACACCCCCATCATGCACCCGCTTCCATTGTCTCATCATTCGTTCCTCCCAATAGAAAAGTGATATCAAAGAGCCAAAAAGGGTCAAGGAGGATGGAAAGACCAAGGAGAGAGCGCTGACCAGACCTCCGCTGGACAAGCACGAAGAGAACTGGGACCTTGGGAGGCTTAGTGCCACTTAAATTTCAGTATAGACCAATGGCCACTACCAGCGAGAAATTAATGGTAAGAGGCTGTTGCGATGACGCAAATTTATTTGCAAATGCTATCGAAGGAGGTGGAGAGAGCTGGACGTCTGGGGAGACTTGCTGTCACTCAACTTCCAGAGAACACCACAGGTTTCCAATCAGATCGTTTGCTGACTTGTATGAAAGGTTCATGTGAGCCAATAGTAATAAGAATTGTAGAATTAATAATAATAAAATAATAAAATAATAATAATAATAATAAAAATAATAATAATAATAATAATTTCTCCCATTTTTTTTCAACGGTTTCGGAATAATAATAATAATAATAATAATAATAATAATAATAATAATAATAATAACAACAACAATAATAATAATAATAATAATAATAATAACAATAATAAATAATAAATAATAATAATAATTATATAATAATAATAATAATAATAATAATAATAATAAAGTTAATCAAAATTCAGAAAATGTTAGTAATTCCCCCCCCCCAAAAAAAAAACAAGTAAATACAAAAGTCAAAATAAAGGAAGCAATCAATTTATGTAATGTGTTTTAATCAAAATTATTTATCGAAAAAAAAATGCAATCACATTATACCAAAGATAAAAAAACAAACTTAGAAAGACTTTTGGATTATACACAAAATATTAATAAAAGCAGAAACAAAAACAAAAGAAAATGATGCACACATATATAGTTAATACAACCTGAAGAAGATATTCAAAATTAGCAATACGGTGTTATGCAAGCATAGTTTTTATATTTATGCATACAAAGATGAACAAACGCACAAGTGCTATTCGGTTTGGCATAGTAGGAAAGCGGTATTGTAGGAAAATATATACTTTTGCAATATATATATATATATATATATATATATATATATATATATATATATATATATATGCATGTATATTCTATTCTTTAATTTGCAAATCTTTTTAGAATGGAAGCTCGATGATTGTCAACGTAAAACAACAGAGCATATATCAATAAACAACGTTAGACTACATTCTAGTGACCAAGATTTTATCAATTTTACTGATCATCTTTTCAAAACCAGAACTTCAATACATTTTTACGAACTGTTTCGTTTACAGAAGTACACGCAACATTACAAGGTCAATCTTGGATCTTTTACCTATGGCCTCCTCAGAGATCAAAATTTTATCCTTCAGAAAAATACATAGTGAAGCAGTAAAGCAAAAATCGCATGAAAATAAATAATTTACATCGATTAAATGTTTGCACAAGAATGCCTACTGGAGAGAACTTCAATGCTTACTAGACACTATCCTCGAATGTCCAAGGTCATGAAGGGAACCACCATCTGAATAGACTCAACCACAGTACATATATACCGAAACGTTTAACGATCCCAGGTATAGCTGTAGTTCCGGAGTTAACCTCATGTGCTCGGTGGAACGTAACACTCTTTTCATTTTGTAACCATTTGTTTGTCTTTCGTTAATCCACGTCTAAACTTACACCATTGTTCTGTTTTCATTGTGACGAATACCAAGCCATAACAGGTTTTTCTGTACAGGGGTGTGTCAGAACAACCTGACATGAGGATACCTTTCCCTACAAGTAAACTCTGGCTAAATATTCAAAACTCATTTGTAACCCAAATAAGATCTGCTTGCTATAATTAATCCGTACTGGCTTTTACGAGGAATGGTGCAGTCGTGCACCTTCTCCAAGTGATGTAACTTCAAGTAACAGCATGAAGCTGGATATTCCACCAGACTAAATGAATTCTTGTCCTGGAATCCAGTCAGATCAAAAGACCACATATTTAAATGGTCAATTAGGGAGAGGAAATTTATGTTCTCAACTTCTTTACTAATCAGTGTTTGAGAGATAAAGAAGAACTGTAATGGAATGTTCGAATATCTATGTATCTCATATAGAAATCAAGTGTTAGCCCCAAGAGTGGATCCCCTTGATTTCAGAGAACTTCGACTGAAGTAAAATGAAACAAAAGTAATCACTAATCAAAAAGCGCAGCCATTGTGATTGGCATACTAATGTTAGTTGTTTTTCTGTGAACGAAACGGTCCCTGAAAATGTAGCAATGTTCTGGTTTTGAAAAGATGATCACTATAATGAATCAAATCTTGGCCACTGGAATGCATCCTAATATTGTTCATATATCTATATTATATTTCTTTTAGTCTGTCTGTCCTTTCCACTTTTCATATGAAACTATTGCGCCGATATTTTGTATGGACCTTTGTTATGATAATGTGCAGCAAACTAAGTATTATCGTATCTGTTCAGAGCACAGTTAAGGATTAATAGGGATTGTTATTTCATTAAAAAATGAGCACAAATTTAACCATATTCAACCATCGATTTGGCATAAAGCACTCCAAGCCAACGGACTATTACTTTTGCTTTTAAACAGGCTAAAAATTTTAGTATATACATACATTTACACACACACACACACACACACACACACACACACACACACACACACACACACACACACACACACACATATATATACATATATGTACATATGTACATGTGCAATATATATATATATATATATATATATATATATATATATATATATATATATGTATAAATGGTGCCTGTGCACACACACACACACACCACACACACTCTTTTCATTCTGTAACCATTTGTTTGTCTTTCGTTAATACACGTCTAAACGTATATATATATATATATATATATATATATATATATATATATATATATATATATACTAGCAGGGCACCCCGCGTTGGCCTGTTGTAAAATATGCTTAAATATGATATTTTCATTCATGCAGAATTTGTATTTATTATCATAGAGTCAATTCTCTATTATTATTATTATTATTATTATTATTATTATTATTATTATTATTATTATTATTATTATTTATTGCACTAAATATATAGTAGTGATTTCAAAAAATAAAAATGAGTTGGGTGTCATCGACCCAAAACACAACTTTTCAATCTGATTCCTTAGCATGTATAAATAGTAAAAAAATAATGTTCTTTACGCTATGAATGTAGATTTGTACATGCAAACAGGTTTAGTCGACTACTCCTGCCAAGGTCAACTGTTTTGCTTTCAACTTTGATCCCTCAGCAACAATTTTTGCTGGGTAAAAATCGAAATGAAAGTGTACTACAAGTTCAAATACTCTCAACTCTGTGTACCAAATATTAAAGAGGAGTTTGGTAGAGAGTTTTCACACACACGCTCATTTTTCAAAGGAATATGTGAATTAGTTAATCTTCATGTAGTGGCTTGCATATCCATGACTGAATATATTGAATTGTTTGTTTTAATAGTTTTTAAATAGAAATAGTAGGCTTTTAATATTAATGTCAGAGTGAGAAAAAAAAACTCAACTTTTATGTATAAAAGTGACCTTGTCTGTATGCAGAACGGTATCTACCAAACTATTCTGACAATTTTTGGTCTGCAGACTTGAAACTTGATATATAGGGGATTCAGAACTATGGAATACATTCAATTTGATTTTTAATCAGTAAAAATAGCTGCTAAAGGATCAAAATGGAAAAAATCGGAACTTGGCAGGCGTAAGTCGACTAAACATGTTACTTCTACATTGTGCAGATATACAGGTATACCTTTAACAACGTTATTTTTGAAGTTTTTATATGTGTATGGACTTAACTCAGGCGGTAAGGAATAAGGCTAAAGAGTTACATGTTTTGATTTCAATTCTAGTTGATGGCACCAAGTCATATATACTTTTTCACTTCTGAAATCATTACTATATCTTGGGTACAATATAATTAAAATATATTTAAAAGTATTTTACCACCGTTAGTATATATATATATATATATATATATATATATATATATATATATATATATATATATATATATATACCACAGGCTCCTTCAGTTTAGTCGAACTATGGATAACCACCGTAGGAGTGCCTGCGCGTGAAATTTTTGTGGCAGGAGGTGCGCAATCTCCAGCCATGCCTCTCCTGAGTCGACATTGTTAAATACCAGTGGCAATAAAGTGCAGAACCACTAGAAACAAATGCCGAGATAAGCAAAGAGCACATATAGTGCCTAGAATTCCCAAATGGTTACCCATCTGGTACTAACCAGGCTCAACGTTGCTTGACTTTGGTGATCTGACAAGAACCCGTGTGTCAATGCGATCATGCCGTACTATGTATATATATATAGCAATTTATAAAATATATATGGCGATTAAGCTACACTGAATATTCGGCATTTCATCCACTCTAGGATTCGTCAGGCTTATGCGCGAATTCTGTGGTTGTTTCTCGTTTTTATATGGTCCTCTTCTGTTGAGGATTTTAGTTAGCCAATCAGCTTTCTAGTATCCATTGCGCCCCTTCCTATCAGCCAATGGGCACGCATTTTATCGAACAAAGGATCTGTTTTAGAACTAGGTTAGTGGTTTAAGGCAGCCATTTTCCTTCTTTTTTTTTTAATATATATAAATACACATATGTGTACATGCATATATGTACATATATATACATATATATATATACATACATATATGTGTGATCGTTTATGTATATTCATGTTTATTTATAAACAAATAAATAAATTAAATAAACATGAATACGGATACTATTCTTTCTAGTTTTACATTATCTCTATCTCGATCTTTTTTTTTTTTTTTTTTTTTTTTTTTTACAAAGGCATCACCACATTATCAAGGCCCAGAGGCCACTCAAGGATAAGGGTTAAAGAGTGTACAGTAGAAGTTGGTCAATATAGTAATCATTAGTAATGAAAATTTGGTAAATTTAATGACTTATATGGAACGGCTCATCAAGAACTTATTTACTTTAGACTTGAACAAAACCATATTGTAGTCAGCCGGAAAGCAGGAAAACGGAAGACAATTCCACAGGCGTGCAGTTCTAAGAAAGAAGCTTTGTTCATGGAATCTACGTTTAGGTTTAGGGACAGATAAAGAGTGGGGGAAATTATTGATAGTGTTTACAGCTAGACGAGTGTTTCTTGTGAAAGTTTGGCGAGGGGGGACCATAGATTGAAGCTCAGTTGAACACTTTCCATGAAAATAACGATACATCAGAGACAAACTCGCAACATCTCTTCTGTGAGATAGAGGTTGCAAGGAGGAGAAAAGGACATCTCCTACGAGGCTACGAAGTCTATTTTGAACTCTATCAAGGCAGGCCAAGTCCTTTCTAGCAGATCCTGCCCAGATGTGGCAACAGTATTCCATCCTTGGACGTACCTGGCTCTTATATAGATAGAGAATAGCATCAGCAGTGAGATATCTACTGGATCGATAGAAAGATCCCACCATTTTTCCAGCGGCCTTGGCAACAGATTTGATATACGTGTTCCATTTAAGATCAGGAGTAATGGTCAAGCCCAGAAGCTTGTCAAAACTTGAGGCCTCCTGAAGACGAGAGCCATTCATTTCAATTGATGACAAATGTGGATTAGAATGTTGATGATGTAAAGAGAGAAGCTTGGTTTTAGATGCATTAAAAGTAACCAGCCACTCCTTTCCCCATTGTACTACGTGCTCAAGATCAGAGGAGAGAGAATTGGAGAGAACTTGCTCGTTTACTGTCTTAGATGTGGTACCATAAATGGTAGTGTCGTCAGCATAAATGTCTACAAATGATGTAAGGATATGATTTGGAAGATCATTAATGTAGATCAGGAAAAGAGTTGGGCCCAGGATGGATCCCTGAGGGACACCGGCATTAATACTGTGAGCTTCTGATTTTTGCCCCTCAACTACTACTCTTATGAACCTATCAGAAAGAAATGATTTAATAATTGAGAAGACTTTTCCAGCTATACCATAGCTAGCGATCTTATGAAGTAAACCTTTATGCCATACCCTATCAAAGGCTTTAGATATGTCAAGAGCAATTGCCCTAGAAAGATTGCCACCGTCGAGAGATTTGCTAATCCTATGCGATATAACTGTAAGGACATCTGCTGTAGATCTAGCAGAACGGAAACCATATTGAGTGTCACTAAGAAGGTTATTTTTGTTGAGATGTTTGATTACTTCTGTATTTAATACAGATTCTAGCAACTTACTCATGACGCACAGGAGACTTATTGGCCTGTACTGAGAGGGGGATGAGCGATCACCTGAATTCTTAAATACAGGGCATACTGATGAGATTTTCCAGGGAGATGGGAAACTATTCTCCTTAAGACAACGTTTAAACAGTTTTGTAAGTATGGGCGCTAGTTCAGGTTGAAGTTTTTTGAGTACTATAATTGGAATACCATCAGGGCCAGTTGCTTTACTGGAATCAAGCTTTTTGATTAGCTTGGCAACATCACGTACAGATATACGTATATCACATAGCGTGTTTTCTGATACAAGAGGAAATATTGGGGGTTGGCGGTCTTGGTCGCAAAGGGTAGAATTAGCTGCAAAGTTCTTGACAAAGAGTTTGGCTTTGTCTGATGCTGACGAGATTACCTCAGGTCCATTGATAATAGTTGGGATGGAGCACACGCTTCTGTTCAGGATTCTGTTTGCTATTTGCCAAAACTGGTGGGAACCAAGCCGCTGCTCAGCTACTTTGGACTTAACAGATTGAGCATATAACTCTCTTGCGTTCCTTATTACTTTCTTACAATGGTTGCTGGCAGTCCTGAAAACGGCTTTAGTTTCCATACATCTATTACGTTTGAAGCAGTGGAAAAAGTGATTTCTGTGCGCAATGGCAGCAGCACATTCTGGAGAGAACCATGGCTGGCTGTTAGGTTTTTGCTGAAACTTTTTAGAGGGTATGAAATGGTCAATACCTACAATTAACCATTCAGTTAGGTCTAATACTATAGAGGACACATCCTTTTTAAACATGGAATGCAGAGGTAGATCAGATATAAATGTACGGAAGCTATCCCAGTCAGCCTTAGTGTATCTTTAACCCTCTCCTTTCCCTTTCATTCCTATATCTCAACACAGACCCTAATCTGCACTCCTATTGGGTCTTATTTACATACGACCAGATCTTATCTTTCAGAACATTTGACGAAATGTCCTAATATTTTCATTGCAAACTTTGCTTTAGTATAAGCTGTATCGCCTGAAGAGGTCTCTGATTACTGGTAACTAGCTGACCGAAACATGTTCATGACTATGTAGCAAAATATTATTGTTTATGTAAAAACAAATAAAGAGTATATATATATATATATATATATATATATATATATATATATATATATATATATATATATATATATATAATTTAATCACATAAATTAATATATGAAGATATACTTTTATGCGTAAATTTTCAGTATTTACTTCAACAGTGCTCGGTACATACGTAGAGCTAGGTAATAATTTATGACAATATATATGGTAATTAAACTACACAAAATATTTCGCGTTTCATTCTCGCGAGAATTCGTCAGGCATAAGCCTTTTCATAACTTACTATATATATATATATATATATATATATATATATATATATATATATATATATATATATATATATGAGCAAACAGTTAATAAAATATGTTAAAAACACTTTGAAATGAGTTAAAAACATATTTCTTATTTATATTTATGTTTCGGAAGTAGAGTGAAAAGCACATCTTATTTTTCTTTTATTAATATTATTGGAATCTTTTCTTTTTTCCTTGTACACATTTTTGTGAATTATTCCATGGATTTCTGCCTTTGGATTATTATGGACCATCTTCTTCTAATTACGGGATTTCCTTGGATTTCACTTGTACAAATGGAAATTCTTTTAACTTTCTTGAAGTTTTACATTTGGATTTTACCGTCACTGGATTTTTTATCTTCCACCAGACTATCCATTCATGTGTAATCACCTTTTTCTTCACCATATTCCCTCTGCTTCACTTTTTTTGTTTTCAAGTAAGATCTTTGACTTACTTGTTGTTTCATCAAATACTTCTGCATGCAAAATCCGATCCCGCATTTTGCTAATTCCTACCCTCTGATGAGAAGGAAAGTATTTCTTCGAAACTCCGCGGGTTAAGGACTATCCACTTATCTAGCGTTTCCTTTTCAGATTAAATATGTTTTTAACTCATGTCAAAGGGTTTTTTGACATATTTTATTAACTGTTTGCTCATATTATAAGCTCTATTTTCTATTTGGTTTTATCGAGCTTTTACATCTGGTTGAGATAATTTTATAAATATTAATTCTTTAATATTTATAATATACTTTAATTTTACCATCTTGGATCATTTTGGTAAATTTAATTGTAATATATATATATATATATATATATATATATATATATATATATATATATATATATATATATATATATATAATAAGTCTTGAATCTTTGTTTATAAATAATAAATTAAAAGAAAAAATGATATATGTATGTGAGTTTTTATTTTCGATTTTTTTTTCTTTTCGAGGAAGAGAATTGACTTTGGTGAATCAAATTTCGTTCTCGCAGCAACGGTTGTGTGCAAATTGTTTTGTATTGAAGGTGCTAAAGTGAACAAAAGAAATTTCCATAAAGATAACTGAATGATGCTTGCTGAATGGGTCTGAACGTGAACGCTGACGTGTCGTCTGTTGCCTTTTCATCGATATTGACAACACCTGTTGTTCAAACACACGTACACAAATACTTTGAAGTGTCGTCTGCAATTTGGCAAGGCCGACATGGCAATCGGAAATGATAACAGCCTTTCAATTAATACTACATTGATATGATTTAATAAACAACTAGCCTATATCTCCCCTCCCCATCGTTTCTCTCCATCCCTCTCTTTATTTTGTCGCTTTCTTTTCTTTTTCTATTTTCTTTCTCTTTCATTCTTTTTCTTTCTTTCTTTCCTTCTTTTTATTCGTCCCTTTCTTTTCTTTCTCTTTTTCTTTCTTTCTTTTTCTGTCTCTTTGTTTTCTATCCCTATTTCTTTTTTCTTTCATTTTCTCTTTTTCTTTCTTTCTTTGCTTTCTCGTTTTCTATTTCTCTGTTTCTTTCTTTCTTTCTTTCTTTCTTTCTTTCTTTCTTTCTTTCTCTCGTTATCTTTTAATTTATTTATTTCTCCTTCTCTCGTTCTCCTCCTCCTTTTCTTTTCGCCTCTCATTCTTTTCTTCTCTCTTTTTCTGTTTCTCTTTCTTTCTCTTTCTCGCTCTGTTTCTTTTTTCCTCTCTTTTTTCACTCTTTCACCCCTTTTCTCTTTTTCTCTTTCGTTTTTCTCTCTTTCACCCATTTCTCTCCTTTTTTTCTCCCTCTTTCTTTCTCTCTTTTTCTCCTCATTTTTCTATCTCTTTCTCTCACTTTCTCTCTATTTTTCTAAAATATCCTAACGTTATTCGAGCTAATAATTAGGTTTTGAGTTTCAGTTCCGAAAGAAATCATCACGCTAAATGATGAATTCATATTAAGTTTCTTCTTATAGTCAGTGCAGATCTAAATTTGGAAACACAATGTCAAGAAACAACTAGTCAACATGCACACACTACACAATGAACAATAAAATTATCACCATAGAAAAGACGACATGATTCCATTTCCGTTTGATGAAAACTGTTTTTTTTTTTTTTTGTTGCAGATCATCTACTAGTTGGCCAGTTGTGTACAAATCCCAAGAGCGATAGGAGTTTACTATCATGTCTAAAAGTGACACAATGTTCAACGAGCGAGATCGGAGATGCGTCGCTGTACAATTTATGTTCTCTACCGATCCAAGTTATGAACAAGACCAATTCCCAGCATCCTCAAAATGCATCGCTAGATTGCCTCAAATAAAAGGGACGTGCTCAAGGTGATGAAAACAAAGTTTCCGGCCACGATTATGGTCTTTGGTGTGGTTTCAAGTGATGCCCACATTATGTCACCTCACATCTTCGAAGTCGGCTTGAAAGTCAACACCAAAGTGTACCTGGATGTTCTCAAGAGTGTGGTGATCCCCTGATGCAATCAGGTGGTCGCTGACAGACCGTGAGTATGTCAGCAGGACTTGGCGTCAACCCACAAGTCCAAAGAGACCCAGGCTTGGCTTCAGAAAGAGTGCTACGACTTTGTACTCTTCTCTCATCCCCCACTCCTTCTTGAACCTGAACCCACTGGACTACTTCATTTGGTCAAAAACATCACAAACATGACCTCCCACAACACCAAAGCCAGCCTGATCACTGTCATCCACTGAGTATTCTCTGAGCTCCCACCGTGCTTGTGGAAAAGGCATGCTCCCAATTCCAGACCCATATCGAGGCGGTGATTGAGGCTGAAGGCGGCTACATTGAATAGATATTAGCTCTACTACATAATCAAGTTACCTGAAATGAATTTTTCAATGAAAAAAGTTTTAAAATAAAACGATAGCGTTGTTATCTTGAGGGCGACAACTTTATTGTTCCACCCTGTATATATATATATATATATATATATATATATATATATATATATATATATACACAAGGGGCATTCCAAAAATAATGCTCCCTATTTTTTCTTCCATCCGAATAGATCAGAGGAGTTTGCAAATTGTACTGTTTTGATGACTGAATTTGTGTATTCATGATTTGAAAGTTTCATTTCTCTGTTGCAGATATTGACGGTGCGAGACTCTAAGAAAGCAATCCCTGCCGTGAACGAACGTTAGAAGTAGAGATGCATCATTGAATTCCTGGGAAAAGTCACTCATTTTAACGGTAGTACTCCTGTCTTTTTTTTTTTTTTTTTACATTGGCATCACCACTTATCAAGGCCCAGAGACCACTCGAGGATAAGGGTTAAGAGTGTACAGTAGTCGATTGAACGATATAGTAATTGTTAGTAATAGAAATTAGGTAAATTTGTTAACTTAAGTGGAACGGCTCATCAAGTACTTGTTTACGTTGGACTTGAAGACAACCAGATTATAGACAGCTGGAAAGCAGGAGAATGGAAGACAGTTCCACAGGTGTGCAGTTCTAAGAAAGAAGCTTTTTTTCATGGAATCTACGTTTAGGTTTAGGCACAGATAAAGTGTGGGGGGAATTATTGATAGTGTTTTCAGCTAGACGAGTATTTCTTGTGAGCACTTGCCATGAAAATAAACAGAGACAAACTCGCAACATCTCTTCTATGAAATAGAGGTTGCAGAGAAGTCTATTTTGGACTCTATCAAGGCAGGACAAGTCTTTTCTGGTAGCTCCTGCCAAAATGTGGCAGCAGTACTCCATCCTTGGACGTACCTGGCTCTTATATAGATAGAGAATTGCATCAGCAGTAAGATATTTACTGGATCGATAGAAGAATCCCACCATTTTTCCAGCGGCCTTGTCGACAGATTTAATGTATGTGTTCCATTCCAGATCAGGAGTAAAGGTCAAGCCCAGGAGCTTATCAAAACATGAGGCCTCCCCAAGACGAGAAAATTCATTTCAATTGATGCCAGATGGCGATCAGAACGTTGATGATGTAAAGATAGAGTTTGGTTTTAGATGCATTAAAAGTAACCAGCCACTCCTTTCCCCATCGTACCACATGCTCAAGATCAGAGGAGAGAGAATTGGAGAGAATTTGGTCATTTACGATTTTAGATGTGCTACTATAGATAGTAGTGTCATCAGCATAAATGTCTACAAATGATGTAAGGAAGTTATTTGGAAGATCATTAATGTAGATCAGGAAGAGAGTTGGGCCCAGGATCGACCCCTGAAGGACTCCAGCATTAATACTATGAGCTTCTGATTTCTTCCCATTAACTACTACTCTTATGAACCTATCAGAAAGAAATGATTTAATAATTGAGAAGACATTTCCAGCTATACCATAGCTGGAGATTTTGTGAAGTAAACCTTTATGCCATACCTTATCAAAGGCCTTTGATATGTCAAGAGCAATTGTCCTAGAAAGGTTGCCTCTGTCGAGCAATTGGTTAATCCTATGAGATATAACTGTAAGCACATCTGCTGTAGATCTAGCAGAACGGAAACCATATTGAGTGTCACTAAGAAGGTTATTTTTGCTGAGATGGTTGATCATTTCTCTATTTAACACAGATTCCAGCAACTTACTCATGACGCACAGGAGACTTATTGGCCTGTACTGAGAGGGGGATGAGCGATCACCTGAATTCTTAAATACGGGGCATACTGATGAGATTGTAGCTTTTAAACTGTTTGAGTTAAAAAAAAGTAGGAGGCATTACTTTTGGAATGATCCTTGTATGACAAAGCATACTCCAGACGCTAATGGACAGCCATAGTTTATCGCTGGCAAAAGTGCATTGAGAATGGTGGTGACTATGTAGAAAAATAAATTCTGGAGCACAAAACATTGCTCGTTTTAATGGTATCACTCCTGTCTTCGTAGCTCTTCAACTTTTTTGAGTTAAAAAATAGGAGGCCTTACTTTTGGAACGACACTCATATATAACCAAAAGTTTTATAAAGATGCATTTTCTCTCTATATTAGAGCTGGATGGGACACTAGTGAAGTCAGTAGTCAGGCTTTTACACCTAAAAATCTCTGGCCACTTGGAGAAACTGTCCACTACTATGAGGTAGTATTGTCCATCAAGTGGTCCCACATAGTCCACGTGTATCTATGACCACAGGTAATCCACTTTGGGCCACGGGCTAAGTTGAATTGGTGGAGCTTTAGCAACTGCATGTTTTCACCTTTTCTTCAATATCCTTGTCCATGTTTCTCCAATACACATATGAACACATTAAACTTTTCATCCTGGTTCTTTTTCTTTTGGAGGGGGGGGGGTCGCTGGAACTCCTACTCTCTTCTGATATAATTATGTCTGATCGCATGTTGAGAAAAGCTCTGCTACTTGTTCATCAGTCTGCAGTTTTTCGTTGGTCTCTCTTATAAAAGTCGTCACTTTCAGCTTTTCCTTATATCGTCTAGGGTAACAGCGAGTTCTTTAACATGTTGCATAGGATCGAACTGTAATCTCTCTCTGATCATAGTGATGCGATCTAACTTCTTTGACAGAAGGAACTCCTTATCAAAGTCGTAATTCAATAGGACTGTTCCCCATCTTTGGAGTCTGTTTGCTGTATGTGTAGGCAACCATTTTTTTTGAGTCAAAGATAGAGATCAGTGGCTCGTGATCCGTTTGTAATTTGAAGTGTCATCCATGCAGGTATCTGCGGAATCTTGTTATCGCAAAAATGATACTTAAGGATTCTTTCTCTATTTGGGAATAATTCCTTTCCACATTCCACAGGTAGTAAGGGTTCTTGACACATGTGCTATAGCTTTTGTAGATCCGTCCAGCATTTTATGCAGTATACATGCTCCGATTCCATATATGTTCGCATCACTTGCGACGATAATGTCTAAATCTGGGTTGTAGTGAGTTAGCAATAGTTTCGATGTGAATGCCTCTTTCAGCTTTTCAAATGCCATCTTGCATTCTGTGGTCCAGTTCTAAATCTTGTCCTTCCTAAGTAATTCGTTTAAAGGTGCGCGTAATGTGTGCACATTGGGAATGAAGGATTTGTAGTAGTTCGCTAAGCCTAAAATCTTTCAATGTTGTTATGTATATATTATATAGCAATGGCCATAGACTCTTTATCTGAAAGTACATCTTTTAAACTCCTCGGCCTAACGTTCACAGGAAACATGAGTTGAAACAATTACATTGAGAGCATTGCCAGGACCACTGCGAAAAAGGTAGGTTCTCTCTACCGTGCTAGAAAGCTACTAACACCCGAAAGTATCCTGTACCTCTATAAGGCCACCATTCGCCTATGTATGGAGTATTATTGTCATATTTGGGCTGGTGCATCTGCTACTAGTCTCTCACTCCTAGACAAGGTTCAAAATAGAGTCGCCAATCTGATGTCCTGAGCCTCTGTCCCATCAACAAAATGTAGTATCTGTCTGCCTGTTCTATAAGTACTTTAACGGTGAACTGCAAGCACTTGTATCCCCTCAACGTAAATACCCCCAACAAACCCAACAAGCAGCAAAATCCCACGCCTTCACAGTAGAGATCTCTAGATGTAAGAAAGCCTTCTACTCCAGTAGTTTCTTCCCCAGAACCTCTAGACTTTGGAATTCCCTTCCGGGTTCCTGCTTCCCCAACTGTACTGACATGCAGAAGTTCAAGTGTAACGTGAACAGACATCTTGCTGCCCAACTCCCCACATAGTACCCCTGTAGCTTATGTCCGTGATAGTAGCCCCCTACATCAAAGTGGCAATGTGCCTTGTTTGGGGTGAAAATGTAATAATAATAAAAAAAATATTGTGTTGCTAAGGCATATTTTTTATTGCTATGGACCTTTCTGGATCGGATCTTTCTGGATTGGGCTATTATATGCCCTAGGTACGTTATTTTGTCGATTGTGTCCATTCAGTCTCGAAAGACAATGGATAATCCCTGTAATGAAATTGTGAGGCAACCGGAGCGCAATCTCCAACCACACCTCTCCTGAATCAGCACTGCTTGAGTCCCAAGCAGTGGCAAGAATTCCAGGACAACTGGAAACAATGCCGAGATAAGCAGAGAGCACATACAGCATCTGGAAGTCCCAAATGATTCCCCATTTTAGTACTGACAAAGTTCAACGCTGCTTAACTTCAGTGATCTGACGGGAACCGGTGTGTCGATGTGATTATACCGTACAAATGTTTATATTGATCAAATGATAATACAACATGGAATGTCGGATAAATAATCTCACTACTCCTCCAGACAACGCTGGGTAGCCTTTCTAATTACTAAATAAATAAATAAATAAATAAAAAAAGAAGAAGAAAAAAAGAAAAGCAAAATGAGCATAGACACTGACACAGATGAGTGTACTCTAACAATCGAGAAGAATTAAATAATTGCAGAAACTCAAAGCCAAACAAAAGGAAATTGTACTAAATTCACTTTGGCAGACGTTAAACGCCACATTTTCGTAATTCACCTTGCACGATCTAACTCGATTCCAAATTCCTATTTATAGGCTGTGAGACTTAGAAGGTTCTAGATGTACCTCTGACCCGTTGGGCCACAACCACTACCACTACCACTATTTATTCTGCTTTGCTTTCATCAAAAAAATTGGTAAACCTATGATATATTTAAAACATTCTTCTTGCATAGAAATGTGAGATTCACTTTTATATATTAGAAGTAAACGAAAAGGTTCAATTCAATTTATTTGGCAAAAAATAAAAAAATTGTACTTCAGTGCCATGTCGAGAAAAGGCGGTAAAAATTTACGCAGAAGAGGACACAGTAGTCAAGCACCTGTTTTAAGTTTACCTTAAATTATTGTGTTTTTGTTGCATTTGATAGTTAACTTGGAAGTTAATTCCAAGGACCAGGGGTTCTCATTCAGAACACATCCCTCTTTTGTTTCAATCGAAAGCCGTGGTAAAAAAGTTTCATGTACTGTTCATGCAGACCTCTTTCCGGTGCCGGAGTGAATAAAAGATTCTGAGATATAATGACCAGAGGAGATTGTAGACCAAAATCAGGTCACCACATAATCGTCGGCGCTCAAAGGAAGAAAAGGTTAAGCTTTTTGAGTTGGTTATCAAAGAGCAGATACGATGGACACTGCACCATTCGAGTAGCCAATCTTTGGATTCTCTCCAGATGATGGATATCATATATTAGAGTCCTGCACGCTATAGGCTAACAGTGGCCTGATGAGGCAGACATAAAGAGGGAGAAATATTTCAGGGGTGAGTTTGTAGAAAGAATGTTGTATAAGAAATAGGATACTCCTTGATTTATTAGCAGCCTGAATGCAACGTTACATGGGAAGAAAAACAAAACTCCTTTTAACACAACAACGAAAGGATTTATTTATATGGAAGAAAGTTGAACAGTGTCCAAGAGAAGAAAGAAAAGTTCTTTAGGCTGTCACAGGTCGGTTGGCAGTTATACCCAAGTGAAGATCGTCAATGAATCTGAGTTTTTCCTTGTTGCTCCTAGAGTTCTCTCTCTTCAGTGACCATAATTCTGCAAAGGGGCTGAAGTAGTTCGTCAGAGGACAGCTGAAATTAATGCATCCTGCAAGTTGATTGGTTGGTATTTAGCTCAATCGCCCTATGCCACGGCCCTGTCTACAAGGACCTGTGACGTAGTGGAAAGATTTGACAAATTACACCTGAATAAGGTCGGAGGTTACATCGACTGAAACGTTGTGGAAATAATACTAAAAATGAAAAAAATAGTCTGAAGAATCCAAATAATACAAATAATCAACCCTCATCTAAAAAAATTCAGAACTGCCCTTCTTTTGTTGAGATGAAATCGAAATCCAGCGTCGCTGGAAAGATGGTGGGATCCTTCTACCGCTCCAGAAGATATCTCACTACTGATGCAATTCTGTATCTATATAAAAGCCAAGTACGTCCAATGATGGAATACTGCTGCCATATATGGGCAGGAGCTGCTAAAAACAGCCTATTCTGTCTTGACAGAGTACAAAATAGACTTCGTGGCTTAGTGGGGGATGCCCTTTTCTCTACCCTGCAACCTCTCTCCCACAGAAGAGACGTTGCGAGCCTATCCTTGTTTTATCGTTATTTCCATGGCAGGTGCTCGTCTGAACTTCAATCTCTGGTCCTCCTCGCCAATCTTTCACGAAAAACACTCATCTAGCTGAATCCACTGTAAAAAATTTCCCCCACTATTTATCTGTGCCTAAATCAAAACGTGAATTCCATGAACAAAGCTTCTTTCTTAGAAGTGTACGCCTGTGGAACTCTGTTCCGTCTGCCTGCTTCCCACCTGACTACAACTTGGATGTCTTCAAGTCCGACGTTAACAAATTCCTAATGAACCGCCCCCTTAAGTAAACACTTCATCAAATCTCCACACTAACGTACTGTACTTGCAATAACCCTTATCCCTGAGTAGCTTCCGGCCTTGATAAGTGGGACCACTGTGTAAAAAAAAAAAAAAAATCTTTTGTATTTGACCGCAGAGATGCTGACTAAACGTTGATGTGAGAAACTCATCCAAACGTAGATTTGATTTCCTGTTTATATTGTTCTATGGCAGCAGAATCAGGTCTTTTCACACCTTTTGCTGCTCAAGTGAAGCTGGTCTTTAGAGGTAAGCGTGACGAGTCACATCATCATCATGATTTCCAACCATTTAACACTCTCCAATGTCTTCTTTGAGGATTTTTCAGATGCATTGCTATTTGGGTCTTCAAATATTTATTCATGATGCTTTTTTTTTTTAAACTGCATATCAACTTTTTTTTTTTTCATTTTTCTTAAACTTTTTCTTCTAGGGGATGGGACATCCAACCAGATGTCTGACATTTACCCCTATTTTAGTGAGTCCAACCAAGAGATCTTTTCAGGATTCTAGCCGTCCCTTTCAGTGCAATCGTTTGTATTTCACTTGCACTTGGTTCACCGGGTATGCTTGCTATGTACTTTTTAAAGTTCTTTTTCATAAGCCCAGTTGCTCCTATGATGACTGGTATAATTGAAGCGTCTTTTAATTTCCAATTTCGTTTCATATCATACATAAGTCCTTGATACTTTGTAATCTTTTCCCTCTCAACTCTGTTAAGCCCTGTATCATTGGGTACACTGACCTCTATTACGGTCGCTTTTTTGTTTGCTCTGTCCCAAATCACTATATCTGGTTTAACAGCTGCATTTTCAAGATATGTAGCAGTAGGGATTATGTAGTCATAGTGAATAGTGTAGTTGTCATTCCCAACTGTTCGTTCGGGTATATGTTCCCAGGAGTTTTTACTACACTGAATGTTGAGTTTCTTACATTTTGGCTTATTTAATGCTAGATCAAGTAATTTTAGAAAAAGTTTTAATGCTTCAAGTTCTTTATATCTTCAAATATTTATTCATGTGTCTTGTTTGTTTGTTTTTTGTTGTTGTTTTTTGCTTTTTATGGCATATCAATCCTTTTCAATCATTTTGGTAAAAGTTTTTCTGTTTCATGTTCTTTATATTTTCAAATATTTATTTATGATGTTTAGTTTGATTGTTTTGCAGAGGAAAATTGTTATCTTTGTTTTTGACTTTGCATTACATAATTCACTTTTGCATAAAGAATAATAATAATAATAATAATAATAATAATAATAATAATAATAATAATAATAATAATAATAATAATGCCAAAGTTTTGTGCATTTTAGGTCAGGAAGCCAGTATCTTCAGACAGCCTGATCTGGTAGCACCAGACTACAGATTGGAATTCCTTGGAAAGAAATTCGGGTAAAAAAGGAACGTTTTTTGTATTGGTGGTAGGAAGACAAGTTATTGCTGTGAATATCTTAGGAGGAGGAAATAAGAAATTGAAGCTTTAAAATCAGCTTTGTCAATTCCATGATTATCGCATATACCTGTTTTGCTATTCATGAGTCGTTGGAATGCGAAGCTAGTATTGATTTTTATTGATTGATTGTTTTTTTTTTTTTAGTTTTTGCTGATGCCAAAAGATGTTTAGAATTTACGTGGTGTTTATCTTTCATTTGATGCAAAATGTCAAAACATATCAACCATTCGCCATGTAATAAGTCTATGCGGCAGAATCCCATTAACACACTGGTTTTCATTAGATCATAAAAAGTTAAGCAATGTTGTAACTTGTCAATACCAAATGGATGACCATTTGGGAATGTCAGGTATAGTATACGGGGGAGGGGGGGACGACACCTCCTTGCAAAAACAAACAAAAATAAAAGCTACAAAAATGAATGCTGTCAAAATCATCTTCTCTGATTGAACTATTCATGTAACCAGGCATGTTGCAATATTTCATAATGGGGTAGATATTTATCTGCTGTCCACTGCAGCAAAATGTGGCACAAGGCTGGAAGGTGGAGAGTAGGCAAGCTCTCCTAAAGGAGGGGCACTCTTGCCTCATCAAAAATTGCCTGGACACTCCTGTTGGCATTCACTGGTAGGGGCGCCTCAAGCCGGGTAGCAAAGCCTGGGAGGGTGGACCTCCTAGGTGATTTCCAAGCGGTGTACCTCAGTCCAACAGGTGCCCGGCCGGTTCCTGGCCCCTCACCTCTCAGGCTGAGCGTCAAGAACGAATCCTTGATGAGTACTCTACCTTGTCTCCCTGCAGCCAAAGCCGCTAGGAGACATATCCCATCATAAGAGTTTCATAATAGGTTATGATCCCACACAGTCGGGCGATTCTATTTATAAACGATGCTGCTGGGAACTGACGAATTGAATTAATTCCCATTCTGCTACCAACCAATCAGAAATCAGAATTGCTCCATAAATATTAAATCTGTCTGTAGCAATTTCGCATATGTTTTCTTCGTGTCAACACGGGGAGAATTTTTTGCTCTGTGGATTCCAACTCGAGAACTGTCTACAGCGAACCAGTCACCTTCCAGGACTTGCATAGAACAACAAACCATCGGAAACTGTTCTGAAACTAAACATGGCTTACACTTCTAGATATACAAACTAAAATTTAGTTCTCTCCACTGTAATAACTTAGACACCAGAGTCGGAAAGTGGGATTAAGAAGTCAGCGCCTCGAGGAGGGGCAGTTTAACCTGCAAAAAGTGCCTGAGCAGCCCCTTCGACATACCCCAGCAAGGGCGTCTCAGGCGATTAGCAATAAACTAACTCCTTCTCAAAGAGAGAAGGCAAAGCCTGGAAGGTGGACCTCCTAGAACTGCACAGAACTAAACGCCCACCGCAAAATTAACAGGGACTGGATGATTAAAGGAATGGTCTAATCTCTGCTGATTTTGGGGTCCAAGGATTAAAATCTGTAGCTGAACGAACTAATGTGGTGATGTATGGAAATTAAACATGCCCAACGAGGGTTAGAGATATGTGTTGCATGCAGAGAAATGATATGAGAATAATATGATAGATATGTAAGTCTTAAGGACAGGCTTAGATCTGATGACATTTAAAAAAATTTTTTTTTTTTTAAAGAAATCGCTCTAGACAAGGCTGGTCGCAGGTGACGACTGACGTGGGTCGATAATCACCGGATGTAAAATGCTCTTTAAGTGTTAATAATAAAGTAATTTTATTTTTTTTTTATAAAAACGTCTTTGTTTGCTGTTTTGTACAAGCGTTCGATTTCAGCAAGCAGTCCCTGCAATCAACGACGATAGACTGCTGCCTGTAATTACGTTAAAAAGATCAACCAGTAGATGTAGCCGACGTTAAGTCAACCCTAATCATCCTAATGGTTCATCTTCGATGTTATCGTCCACATTTTATCGTTTATTCTCACGGGGAGCTGGTGTCATGCCAGGACGGAACAATCGTTCCAAAAACGTCTCCACGACACGGACACACCAAGTAACTAATTCCAAATAGTTTATTTTACACATATCCGGTTAGTAAATATCAATAAGATTGTATAAGGATCTACTTGGTAAATTAAACAAGCAAGAACCATAAATCAATACTAGACGTACCTGTTATCCGTTGGGTCACAAGAACTACCACTATTTATTCTAATTTGATTTTATTCGAAAATTCATAAACTTATGCCCCCCAAATTAAATATCTTTAAAACCCATAACTTCAGTTATGTAAATTCATCTTTTCACCATTGCCGTTTTTTTTTTCTTTTTTTTTTTACAATTTATTTATTGATTTGAAATGTTTTGAATACTTGTTAGTCCAATCAGTGAACTATTATCCCGGCAGGGGCTAAAGGTGACCCCTCTTGTAGACATAGGTCAGGATCCTGTTCAGACCTCGTTTTTCTCTCTATGGAACTTCTATGTTCCCAACCGTGTAGATAATTGTGAAACCTTTTCATTCAATAATTGTATTACCTACACAATCAATCTAGGAAAAGTGATAAAAAAAAAAAAAATAAAATAAAAAAAATGCGGATGCAAATTAAAATAGGGAAGAAATATTTTTTGAAGTCAATTGAGTTTTGGCTACTTTGTAAACACCGGAAATCGGTAAGTGTGTATATTACGAACCAGAGTTCTTGTAAATGTCTGCTCAATGTCGACTGGCGCCTGCCGTCGCCGCCGGAATATGTATAAGCCATTAAAAACGTTCAGAAACCCATTCAAATTATTGCTTTGCTTTTTTTTTAAAATAATATTTTCAAGTAAAATTCTATTTTTACGATATTTTTTTAAAATTAAATTGTTAGGTGAAAGTACAGAATAGTTACAAAACACCTTTCCCTCCACATGTTAAGAATGGCTTTCTAAATACTAACGTTATTTCAGCGCGGTAACATAGATGCACAAATACCCACCATTGTTGATCCAGCCATGGATATTTATGAGAAACCCGGTTTGCAATGTGCAACAGTAACGTAACGACATCCGGCCGTACAATGCACCAGTACTGAATTTTGATAACAGGGAAGTTCATTCCAGTTTGCAGAGGGAATCTAGCAACAGGTTCCCTCTCTTTTCTCTCACAGCATTATTCTGCCTATTTCACATTTCTGACATTCAAGAAAAGTTAACAAATCAGGCTATAAAGGTCATTTTTGATGGAAGTATCTGTCAATCAAACAGTTTGATAAACTAAAAGACACAGTGCAATCTTAAAATAATCAGCGAATGTGTAACAGTGCAGACACGCGTCTGGCGGCTGTATGCAAGGAAAAAGAATTCTATATATCTATAAAAGTGAGAATGTGTGTGTGTGTGTGTGTGTGTGTGTGTGTGTATGTGTGTGTGTGTGTGTCAGGGCACTTCTCCACCTACATAATCAACAAATTTTTGATCTACAGACTTGAAATTTAGTATATAGGGTATTCAGACATGTAGAAAGCGTTTAATTCTTTTTTTTTATCTCGAAAAATGTGCTGCTAAGCTACGGGGTCAAAACTGAAAATTTCTTACGTTGAAGTCATCGGATTTTTATTTGCTAACTGTTTCATGAATGTGCATGCGCGAATAGTTCACAATACGGATTACTTATGTTAAGAGTAACTAGTTTGAAAACATCTTTAAAAGAGCATGCCACGCTGGTGTAATGGTTATTGTACTTGATTCAGTCTTTAGGTTTCAGTTTCGATCTCAGCTCGAGTATTTTTTTACTTACAAGAAGTGAACTATTAAGAAAAAACATAATACTCGCATGCACATGTCTTAGTTTCTTTCCGGTTTTTACTACATTTTTTAAAAAGAAATTTGATATTATGTTTAATCCCGGGCAATGCCAGGCACATTTGTTAGTAGATTATAAAAAAGAAGAACGAACGTGTGCACAGAACAGAGATCACGATCACAATCACGATTATGGTTGAGATCATGTTAAAAAGGTGGAAATAAATGTCTGTTGTTTAAACCTGAAACAGCAAATTGAATTTATTTCCTATTTCTAGTCTTTCCCTCCTTTGTGACAGAATCTACAACGTATAGGGTCCCTATATGTTAACACGTGTGTAGACATATGTAATGTTACAAATGGATCAGAATCGTTCTTTGTGGTGTCTGGAAAATCTTAAACATAAATAACTTTTGCGCATTGATAACAAAAATGATGTGCAGTATTTGTTAAGTTTGTGAGAAAGTCATTAAAAAAAAAAACAGAATTATAATCTTGTTATATGTAAATACGTAGATGCCCCTACCCGACGTTGCCAAAGATGTGATAAAAATGAGAAGGAGGTTGATGTAACACAAGGGTCGGAAAGTGTGATTTGAAAAATCAGCACCATAGAGGAAGAGCACTCTGGCCTGCAAAAAATGCTTGGGCAACCCTGTTGATATTTTCCGGTAGAGGAGCTTCAGGTGATTTGCAATAAACTAACCCCTTCTCAAAGGAAGAAGGCAAAGCCTGGGATGGTGGACCTCTTAGAACTGCACAGGACCAGAGACATGCCCCAGTCAACATGGAACAAGCTATTTCAACAACGGCCTAGACTCTGTTGGCTTTTGTGTTGAGGAAAAATCTCTATGCTGAGAAGAGGCCATTAGAAGAAGGAACCAAAAGAAAAATAATGCAGTAATGTTACTTTTGACTTGACTTGAAGTGACATTCACCCAAGGTGGGTTGAGCCGGCTTTTTCCATAGAACATCCTGTGTCCCGAATGAACGTAGACCACACATGACAATGGCTAACATTAGTAGTGGGCTGCCAGTTACGGGACCAGTAGCTAACACTGTAGATATGTGAACCGGAGCTAGGTAAGTATAATGTCAACTTTGATGGTGTATAAGCACGTCTTTAGCTGGCCTCCTAGCCGTCTTTGTCAACCTTGGAGTGGTCCTGGATCTATTGCTTTGTGGATGTACTCACATACAGTGTAGCTAAACCAATAAAGTCTCTTCTTTAAAAGAGATTGGTTGAAGAAGATGATTCTGCATCACATCCCGATTTGGTTATTGGAGATGGGTGCCAGAATTTGTCAGAAGCAGTATAGGTCGAACATATTTAGTCTTTATTGTCACTGCTGGTTTAGTATATTAAACTGGGCTAATGTTAAGGAGAGATGGAAAAACATCCCAGATTATTACAGCAGGAGTAAAAAAGAAAATGACTGATATTTTTAAAAACATTTTTTTTACATGGAGTTCACCACTTATCAAGGCCCAACAGCCACTCGGGGATAAGGGTTATTGTGTGTACAGTAATCAATGGGATAGTGTAGCAATAGTATTGGAGAATTGATAAGGTGTCATTACTTAGGGGGGGCGGTTCATCAGGAATTTGTTTGTGTTGGACTTGAAGACATCCAGGTTGAAGTCGGGAGGGAAACAGGTAAGCAGAGCAGAGTTTCACAGGTGTGCACTTCTAAGAAAGAAGCTTTGTTCATGGAATCTACGTTTTGATTTTGGCACAGATAAGGAGTGGGGAAAATTATTGACGGTGGTTTCAGCTAGTCGGGTGTTTTTTGAAAAAGATTGGCGAGCGGGGACCAGAGAATGGAGCTCAGACGAGCACTTGCGATGGAAATAACGATAGAACAAAGACAGGCTTGCTACATCTCTTCTGTGGGAAAGAGGTTGCAGGGAAGAGAAAAGGGCATCCCCCACCAAGCCACAAAGTCTATTTTGTACTCTGTCAATGCAGGATAGGCTGTTTTTAGCAGCTCCTGCCCAGATGTGGCAGCAGTACTCCATCTTTGGACGTACTTGGCTCTTATATAGATAGAGAATTGCATCATTAGTGAGATATCTTCTGGAGCGGTAGAAGGATCCCACCATTTTCCCAGCGACCTTGGCCACAGACTTGATGTATGTGTTCCATTTAAGATCAGAAGTAAAGGTCAAACCCAGAAGCTTATCAAAACATGGGGCCTCCCCTAGACGAGAGCCATCCATTTCAATTGATGCCAGATGGGGATCAGAGAATTTATGATGTAGAGATGAGAGCTTGGTCTTAGATGCATTGAAGGTAACCAGACACCTCTTTCCCCACTGTACCACACGCTCAAGATCAGAGGAGAGAGAATCAGAGAGAATATCATCATTTACGGCCTTTGATGTGTTGCCGTAGATGGTCATGTCATCAGCATAGATGTCAACGAAAGATTTTAGTATGTGTTTTGGGAGATCATTGATGTAGATCAGGAAGAGAGTTGGGCGCAGTATGAACCCCTGAGGGACTCCAGCATTAATACTGTAGGCCTCCGATTTCTGCCCATCAACCACTACTCTTATAAGCCTATCAGAGAGAAATGATTTAATGATCGAGAAAACATTTCCAGTTATACCGTAGCTGGAAATCTTGTGCAGTAGGCCTTTATGCCAAAGCTTATCGAAGGCCTTTGATATGTCAAGAGCAATTGCCCTAGAAATGAAGCCTTTGTCGAGAGATTCACTAATCCTATGAGATATAACCGTTAGAACATCTGCTGTAGATCTAGCAGAACGGAAACCATATTGCGTGTCACTAAGAAGGTTATTTCTGCTGAGGTGGTTGACTACTTCTCTATTGTGGATTCCAGCAACTTACTCATGACACACAGGAGACTTATTGGCCTGTACTGAGAGGGGATGACTTATCACCTGAGTTCTTAAATACAGGGCATACTGATGAGGTTTTCCAGTGTGTTGTGAAGTACTTCTCCTTAAGGCAACGCTTAAACAGTTTGGTAAGTATGGGGGCAAGTTCTGGTTGTAATTTTTTAACACTATAATTGGAATACTGTCAGGACCAGTTGCTTTACTGGAGTCAAGGTTCTTGATTAACTTGGCGACCTCATGCACAGATATTTGTATGTTGCATAGCGTGTTGTCTGTTATAGGAGGGAATATGGGGAGTTGATGGCCTTCGTCGCACAGGGTAGAATTTGCCGCAAAGTTTTTGGCAAATAGTTTGGCCTTGTCGGATGCTGTCGAGATGACCTCTGGTCCATTGATAATGGTTGGGATAGAACGCACGTTTCTGTTCAGGATCCTATTTGCTATTTGCCATTGCTCAGCTACTTTGGATTTAACGAATTGAGCATATAGTTCTCTTGCATTTTTTATTACTCTTTTACAGTGGTTGCTGGCGGTCCTGAAAGCAGCTTTAGTTTCAGTGCATCTATTACGTTGGTAGCTATGGAAAAAGTGATTTCTGTGTGCGATGGCAGCAGCACATTCAGGGGAGAACCATGGCTGACTGTTAGGTTTTTGTTGAAATTTTTTGGATGGTATGAATTGGTCTATGCCTACAAGTAACCATTCGGTCAGGTCTGATACTATAGAGGACACATGCTTTTTAAACATGGAATGGAGAGGTAGATCAGATATGAATGTACAGAAGCTATCCCAGTCCGCCATAGAGTATCGGTATACAGTACGGTGGAGAGGTACGTCTGTAGACTTATTATATTTCATTTTTATCTTAGCTGATACGATGCAGTGGTCGGAGGATCCTAGAAGAGATAGAACGGAACATGAGCATAGCTCAGGGGAAGTGGATAGAAAAAGGTCTAGAAGACTTGCGTACTGACGTATCGACCACACAGGTGGGCTCGCGGACAATCTGAGTGAGCTCATAGGCAATGGCAAAATCATGACAGAACCTCACCTCATCATCTGTCTTATTTGAGTGGGTCAGCCATTCCACATTATGGACATTGAAGTCACCGCAAATGTGAATGTTAGCCGAGGGATGAGCAGACAGGATGTGGTCAGTTTTCTCTGATATACTCTTAAAGGCAGTAACTCCGCTGTTGTGGGGGCGATAGAGGGAAAATATAAATTCGGTGGTGTAAGCAAGTGCAACCCGCAAGCACATATAAGGTAGATTCGGGTCTTCTCTAGAGATATCCCTGCCACATGGGAAGCCATCTTTAATGTAGGCACATATTCCATGCCCGTGGCGATCTTGGGGGTCAGATTTAGATGTTAAGTTAGAGTATCCTTTAATTATGAACTCATCTAGGGAGGTGGTCGCCCCTATTCCAGTTTCGCTTAGAAAGAATATGTCAGGTTTCGTCTCCTGTAATTGGGTTTCAACCTCTGGAAAGTTAGAACATAGACCCCTGATGTTGGAGAAGGAGACATGGTAGTAGGGGTCTATGTTGGAGGATGGGGTTCTAGGTTTATTCGTGTTTTCTTTTTTGAGATATTTCATGTTGAGGATATTGGGATTTGTGGAACAGGTCAGCATACTTGGTTAGAGCAGAACAGAGAGGGGAAAGTAAGAGAGGAAAGACGGGAAAATTCTTTTTTTTTTTTTTTGTAGCACATAATAAGGTAAAGCCGTAACAATTATCCACTAGTATGGCATCGAGAGGCCCCACCAGAGACTACTGCATGGTCCAGAATCCATTCACCAAATGGCAATACAGCAGCCTCAGTACTTTGCACCTGCTGATAGGACAGCCTCCTTAGTGGTTATTCCAAGGTTCGGATCCCTGACTATCAGGCGGTTAACGTCAGCCCATATGAAAACGTTTACCTCCAGCACCCTTACTAGTGACATGGCCGCAAGGATAGACATAGAGACAGAAAATTTCCGACATCTCAGACTACTGTTCACGAAGTACTACCGACCTGGGAAGCAGCTTTTTCTTCACCCTTTGTCAGAAACATCACCCATTAGAAATGAGGACTGAGGGACAAAAAAGGAGAAGCGAGAGTTACTGGAGCTGCCGATAACACATCCACTGCAGTATCTACTCTGATATGTTTATGAAGAAATAAAAATGGAAATAAATTTTGACAGTAGCTTTTCTTTAATCTGTTTCATAAAGTAAAAGTGAATGACTCCACTCTAACAGTTTTCTTAGCTGGAATATGTATTTTCAGAAAAAAAAACAAAACATTGCAGTTTAATAACATATATATGTGCCAATGACATAGTGGCAGGAAACCCCGTCTATTTAAAATACAAAAATCATCATGTCAGATGGATTGCTATTTGGGTTTGACTTTGAAAATCCTACAAGATAACTTTATATGTTAGATTATTCAATATAATAATTAAATTGTATTGAATTTAGCCAAAACACAGATCCTGATTTATACCTATAGATGACATTTAATTGTTTTGGGGCCAATGTCGATAAAATCTAACATTTATACAGCTTTATAGAAAGGATAGAAGTCAAAAAGGCCGGGGTTAAATGGACATTCAGCAGTGACGTGCAGAGAACATTTTAGAAAAAAAAAACAAAGCAAAAAAAAACACAAATATATAGCAATGGTAGGGACCAGGCCTATAATATATTCCTCTAAAAAGGACATTTTCAAAATAGGAGTAAAAGAGGCAGGTACTTGGGCACCCCTAGAACCCTTCCCTCTTTGCACATCCGTCACAGGCAGACTACTTTTATATTATTTGGATTCTTCAGATTACTGTTCTTACGTTTTGGTCGATATAACCTCCGACCATCTTCACGTGTATATTATTGAACTCGGGAATCTTTCTGTCATACTTAGGAATCTGCATGGAATTTTGAATCAAAGGGGGTAGCATGTTCTCATTCCGTCAGCAATGACTGAGTAGAAGTCGTAATTGTATTTTGAGTATTGCCTGCAATAAGGCTTGAACCATCAACCTCCAGAAGAGTGTCAGTTACCACTGAGTTTTGCCAAGTACTTTATCCGTTACAACATGGGTCCTTGTGCAAGGATCTTTAATGTAATATTGTAAAAATAACACTCAAGATGAGAACAGTAGTCCGAATAATTCAAATAATACAAAAACATTAGTTGTGGTAAATACATGATATGACCCTAGCACCATTGTAAATTTTCCTTTTTTCTTCCATATACTTAACATCAAATAGAATTTCCATGGACAAAGTTTCTTTTCAAGAAATACTAATCTGTGGATCACATTACTACAAGACTGCTTCCCTGCATGGTCATCTTCAAACTGAATATCAACAAATATTTCACAAGTAATTAGATGTTTTTTCTATTTATCATTTTCGCTCTTCATCTCAATATATGATGGACGTTACAAAAGTAATGCCTCCTATTTTTTATTCCGCCCGAATGGATCAGAGGGGATTGCAAATTGCATTGTTATGATAATTAAACTTATGCCTTTATGACCTGAAAGTTTCATCTCTCTGTTGCAGATATTAACAGTGTGACACTCTACGAAAGTAACCCCTGTCATGGACATGTGTTAGAAGCAAAGATGTGTCATTGAATTCGTCCATGCAGAAAAAAATTGAACTGGTCAACATTCATTGACGCCCGGTAAACGTTTACGAAACCAATGCAGTTGATGTCAGCACAATTAGGAGATGAGTTTGTCGATTTCAGAGTGGTCACAAAGATATGAGTGACAAAGCATGCTGTGGACTTTTACGGCCTACATATCAAAAAAGACTGAAAAAAGTGAATGGTGGTGACTATGTAGTAAAATAAATTCTGGAGCACAAAAGGTTGCTCGTTTTAATGCTATCACTCCCGTCTTCATAGCTCTTTAAAATTTTAGTTTTTGAGTTAAAAATAGGAGGCTTTACTTTTGGAACGACTCTCATATAATTATCTATGGATTGGTTGAACTGCAAGAGACTCCAATGTGGCTGACCCCCAGACATGCAGCATCCAGGCCCACCGGCATGTGGATATGCCCTAGTGCCTATGAACTAACCACTAGCTATTGATAAATAGCTCCACTACCTTGTGGATGCTTTGGGAAAGGCAAACGCTAAAGGAGTAATCCCACACAAAAATCTGGTTTGGAGTCCTGATAGGCAAATGGTGAAGTCTGTAACACCTTTCCAGAAACTCCTGTAGCAGCACTGGCACTGACTGTATTGGTTTGACATTTTGAGAGGAGGACTCTGGAAACTGGACAAACTTAGGTCTCTTTATAACCTGCCTAGGCCTGCACCTGGAGCGATCAGCTTTGCTGTATCAGAGAAAAGAGAATCTGCTGCCCCCATCATCCCTACCACTGACTACACCTGCAGTAAGTACTAACAAGGCTGTGAATTTAAAATTGGACTATATAGTCACAGCAGATGCTGTAGTGCACCAGACTAGATGCAGAACGCCATTGTCTGACACGACAGAAGGCTGCCATCATCATTTTTTTCTACTCAATGACACAACGCATAATCATCATCATATTGTATGAATCCAAAGATTCTATTGTTACCATTGGTTTCCCCGATATTTTTCTAGCCATTGGTTTCCCCGATATTTTTCTAGCCAGAATTTTTTCTAGAAATGCATCAGATACTTACGAGAGGGACCACAAGAAATTTGCCAACATCCTAAGTGAAAGTGATTTTTGGAACGAACTGAATTCGAACTTGGAACATCCAGGTCGTCAGCCCATGTCACCTCCCACGGCAGATAAATATAAAAATAAAGAAAAAAACTGGCTAAATAATATTCACCCCCAAAATATTATCCCTCACAAAGCTAAAAATAAAGAGCATATTCTAGAAAGTAGTCAAACGTTCGTGTAGTGTATATTTGATGTGCGAATTAAGTATTTATTAAATTTAGCAATTACAATTACCGTTATCCAGTATATGTTATCTACTATATTAATAGTTTGGAATGTAAACGAACCGAACACTCTCTTTGACAAATGTTTCGCACTCATCACTTATAGTACTTCATGTTCTGTGGAATTATGCATACATTCCATCCACGTTTACAAACTATTACATTTAATCCAAACAAAATGCCCCTCTCAATCACATATTCGCATACAGAAGGTAGCAAACGGTTTTGCTCTCTATACATTAAGTCCTCTCACACCATTCACATCACCAGGTTACAATATTATCATGTATACTTATTTTAGTGTAACCTTTGCATCCACCAAGTACTTATAACACACTACAGCATATTAAGCACGTAAAGAATAGACGCTCCTTTTATACTGTAGTCACTATATATACCATCAGGCTGTTTTGCTGTATTATATCCCTCCAATGCAGCTACACTAACAGCCATCCCAAGCTAAGAATGGAACCTGAAACTATCTAGTTCTACTAACTGAGTCATGGAATCGACGCTTGTAAATGATGACTCCAATGTCACTTTTAAAGTGCTCCATTTGTTTATTTACAAACAAAAAAACTTGTTTCACTCTCTATACATTTAGTCCTCTCATACGACTCACATCACCGGATTGCAATATTAAAGGTATACTTATTTTTGTGTGACCGTTATTGTTTCCTTCTCATCCTCCAACTACTTATAACATATTACAAGATTAAGAACATTATTAATAGGCACTCCTTCCAATTCAAATAGAATCTATCTTGTGTCAGACTTGTATCTTACTATTTCAGTACAAACCTCTAACAATTACTAATACTTTCAGACATTATTCAGAATAGCAGAATGCTTTACACAGCACCCCTGATTGTATTCAAAATATCGTATATACTGACTGAAACATATTACCTTTTTCAAAAACAGTTTCGTTAAACAACTTACTTTGCATGTTGTGACTGTTATAGTGAATATATACTAATTAGGTTTGTTCCAGATTTCTTAACAGTGTTACTGATAGCAGGTAGAGAACTTGTGACTGTTATGGTGAAAGGCCCTTCCACTCCCTCTACAATATTGGTAATCAAAACAAAAAAATATGGTTAGATTACATATGAAATCAGATAAAATGGAATGCACATATTTTTTAAAGCGAAAATGAATGGCAAAACAGTTTTTTTTTGTGTGTGTGTCATGCTTGGAAGGACTGTACGATATTATTGACAATATATAGTGTTGCAATATTTTTTATATAATATAAGGGTATAATTCAAGAAAATTGCAAAGTTCTATTTAGAGACACTAGTGATAGGAACTGAACAATCAAATGGAGTCACGTTCTGCAACAAACCAGAAACTGGAATCGCTCCATAAAAATATTGGACAATGTAGAATTCTCGCACATCATTTTTCATGTTCACATAAAAAAGAGCTTTGCTTTTTTGTCTGCAAACTTTTAAACTTCAAGACTTATACAGATCAGCTACCCACCAAAAACTCGTTTTCATCTCCAGAAGTTATACAGATTAGCTACCCACCAAAAACCCGTTTTCATGTCCAGGACTTATACAGATTAGCTACCCACTGAAAATTGGTTTTCATTTCCAGGATTTATTTATTTAGCTACTTACCATAAACTTATTTTCATGTTCAGAACGTTTTTGTGTGCGGGGCGTTTGCTCAGTTGGTAGAGTGCTTGCCTCGCATGCAAGAGGTTCAGGTTTCGAATCCTGACTTTGGATATGTCGAACTGATTAGCCCAAATGAGGGCGAAACTCGAGTCTTGGACTCCTGGTTCGTTGACTGTCACAGCTCTTGTGGGCTGCGACATTGTTTGGCTGTAGAATTTATTATATATAATCTCTCACATTCTGAAAATCATATATATATATATATTCTCGACAATACAACAATTAGTTATCCACCGAAAACTTTTTTTCATCCCTAGGACATACAGATGAGCTACTCATCGGAAACTCTTTCAATTCAAAATACTGGGTGTCCCAAAAATCAACTATTCCGAAATATAAATATCAAAATAAACGATTAATTTTTAACCTGAACCCTGTCCATTTCATTCTCTTTTCCAGCATTATTTTATCCGGCTTTCTGTTGCGTGATTAAATTTTTGTTAAAATTATGCTTCGCCATGGAATTTCTATTGGTCATTTTAGCATAAGTTATTGATGTTCAGTTTTTCTTTGAGTCAGAAGCCTTTGCATACATGAATTTCCATCATCTGTGCAGACCACAACAATCATATTAGAAAATTCAGTGAGTTGCCAAAGTAAAATCCTCGTAGACATCATTGCAGATTTAACTGCGGCCCACATGAAACGTAGCTGGAACTTGGTAATGGATTTATGAATTCCTACAATTTCAACCCGAGCATAAATCAGTGTCTGAGTTTCGGTCGGTAAAATTAGATTGGCACCGTTCCAAAGTGCAAGAATGAGATTGGGTGAAGTTGGAACGAGAAAGGATAATCAAAACAGCTTAAAATGAAAGTGAAGCGATCCAGGCCTTTGATAACAAAAGTATGTACACACTCACCTCATCTCAAACATCAGATTTATATGCATTTACTTATAAGAAATCACATTTTTAAGCTATGAAAGGCCCTAATGATCTAAACATGATTTTGCTTTTGAAAATTGATTCATTAATGTCATTTTAGCTTAAAGCTTTTAAATTAAATAATAATGCCTAACTCATGAAGATATGGAAAAAAAGCTAAATACACACACACACACACACACACACACACACACACACACATATATATATATATATATATATATATATATATATATATATATATATATATATATATATATATCACCTGTTTGTTTAAATGTATGCATGTATATTTGTATATTTGCCTAAAACTTTTGACAGAAGCGACGGGGTTTCACGAGATCGGTATCGTTTTTAAGCTCGACCCTTCGGATGACAAATATCGAAAAATTGGTCAAAAACATTAATTCCTTCACCCTCAACTGAGCACTTTTCTACAAGAAAGGGTCGCCTTTTTTTTTTGCCAATATTTTCGAAGGCCTTTTCGATTGACTTGCTTTAATTCAAACTTTGCCATTTCCGGTTTGGCGATGGATGCAACGGTAAATATGTCACTTTTTTCCCCCTGTTCTTTTCATCTTATGCTGTACGGGTTCGAGCCTGCCTGCCTGCCTGCCTGCCTACTACCGCTTTTATTTATTTATTTATTTTTATTTTTTTTGCTCAACATACACCTCCAAACATCCCCGGCAACACCAGGCACCCAAGCTAGTGCATATATATATAACAGAGGAACTCATATTTTTAAAAGATTTAAGTAAAAATATGGATTATCTCCTGTAATAATAATCATAACTTACTTGTATGTGTATTTAAAAAAAAAAAAAAAGGCTACACACTGTTGGCTGTATGATTGGCAGTCATGTGACCAAGGTAGACTGTCGTCGTTTATATGCAAATGAGACAGGTGAATAAAAGCGGACATAAAGCGAACGAGGGGGGGGAGACAAGTTGGAAGAAACTATGCTATGTACGTAGTCGCGTGCAAGTCGACTTGAAAGAGTGTCGAGTTTTGGAGTTGGAAGCTTTAACAGCGTTTTTTAGGTCATTATTTAAAACTACCTTCATTGTAATAATTTTTTTTTTGTCAGAATGATTATTTTTGGAAAGAAAAAATAATCTTTTCCTTACGTCATCGGATCACATCTGTGTGTTTGAGACTTAAATTACACAATGCATTATTGTCATATTGATGGATCAAGGAACTAAAAGTGGTTGAGAAAATAATTAAGTAGTAAAAAAATGTCATAGAAACATAGATGAAATGGACTTTGGTTTTATGCCCGGGAAAAATGCCTTGGGTTAAATATAGCACTACTGATGCTATATTTAGTTGAAGACGAATGCAAGAGAAATACGAGGTGCCTTCAATAAGTTTCCGGACTTTTTTGCATGGTCACTTTTATTGATAGTGCACACATGAAACTCTAGTCCCCTTTGAAGTAATCTCCTCCGGCTGCAATGCACTTGTATCGTTCCAACAACTTCTGGAAAGCTCCATTGAAGTCCTCTTGTATTGAACTTTTAACTGTCAGGCTGAAGCATTAATTCTAAGTAGTCCAAGGAAGTCCATTCTCAGAGTCCTTTCTTCCCCTCTTTAGGGTAGAGTCTATTGCTTACTGTCTGAAGCACCTTGACCAGGGAATGCGGACAAGGCTGCTCAGGCAATTTTTAAAAGGCCAGAGTATTCCTTTTAGGAGCACTGGCTTGACCCTCCTCACCTTCTGATCTTGCGGTAGGAAGAAAGAAAATACTGCAATTCATGGCAATTTTAACCCTACAATCATGCAACATATCAGGTGCCGTCAATAAATTTCCAGACTTTCTCGTATGGGCACTTTTATTGACAGTACACACATGAAACTCTAGTCCATTTTGAAGTAATCTCCTCTGACTGCAATGCCCTTGTTGTACCATTCCAACAACTTCTGGAAGGCCGCATGGAAGTCCTCTTGTGTGAGCATGTCATTGATCTTCATTACAGCCTCTTTCATCTCCTCAACTCATAATAGCCTCTGAGATTTACCTTGAGCTTAGGGAATAACCAAAAGTCACAGGAAGCAAGGTCTGGACTATAGGGAGAGTGAAGAACTGTCTTGATGTCTATCTTGGTCAAATAGTCTGTGGCAAGGATGGAGTTGTGGACTGGTGCATTTGTGCAAATCTTCCGCATCTTCAGTTTCTCACAAATAATTGTATGTACAGTTCTCACACTGACATCAAAATGCACACTTATTGTCTTTATAGACACACGACAGTCCTTATCCATAAAATTCTTTATTTGGCCAATCAACTTTGGTGTTCTGACTTCCTTACTCCTCCCACTCCTCTCATCATTCCTGTCATCCTTTAATCTCTTATGCCACTAACAAAACAGATGCTTGATTCATGCAAAATGGTCTGGAAGCAGTTTGACGCATTCCATACGTTTCTGTATCATTTTTTCCAAGTTTAAAACAGAATTTTATTGTATACCGTTCTACTAAAGTGTTCTCACGTCTGGATTACATTTTTGAAATTCATAAGCTGTGACAATCAGGCTTTAGTAGGGTGTATTCTAATTCCTGCTGTAGCTGTTCATTTGAACCTAAAATCAAAAAATTGGTCAGTCATCTCATAAGATGTATAGCAATAACATACTGGATTTTCAAGAGTCTGCGATAATTTTAAATGCTTGTACAAAAAAGCTTGGAAACTTATTGAAGGCACCTCATATCTTAATCAAAAGATCCTGCGTTTTGTTTTTCTAGATCTAAACAAATTTTTGGACAAGAGAGGTTGTCTGGTAGGCATCGCATAAACTAGGGGAAAATAAGTGATTGGTGAATGTTGTTTAAGCAATGAGCAAAATGTCCCAAAATCATGTTAGAATTAATTCATTTTAACACTCAGACCCAACACGTTGTGTCTGAGACAGTCACAAGGAAACAAACAAAAGAAAGAAATTCGACTCGATTTTTTTTTCAGTTTCAACAAAAGGTGTTTATTATTGGTGCTTCCCAAAATAACGTATTGCATCTTGTTTTAAAAGTTCGTCATGTAGTTAACAAAACCCTGCTGTCTTGACATGGGCTAAAAATTCATTCACACCACCACTGAGTCACACGTCCATCTCACGCTGGCATGCACTTTGTCTGGTCTTCGACACATGGTGCATTTTTCTCTCTTTTTTTCTATCCCTTCTCTTCCTCCGCTGTGACGTCGCATTGCACATTGGCTTGGTCATTTGCATATGTGTCATATGGCTGCTACTGCTAACAAGCACCAGCGACTCTCTTATATCAATAGCATATTTAATGACAGCTTTAATGTTGAAGTAGGAGTACATCATGATTCTGTACTGAAGCTGTTGCTTTTCATTTGTGTCTTCAGGATATTTTTTTCAAGGAGTTTCGTACAGATTTTCCAATTTAGTACTTGACTAGTGAAACAATGGAAGACTTACATCTATCCCTTCTCTTCCTTCGCTATGATGTCGCATTGTACACTTGCTTGGTCATTTGCATATGTGTCATATTAAGTTAAAGACTTGGAGAAATGATATGGAAAGTAAAGGTCTGAAAATGAATGTCACCGAGATCACTTGATTTCTAAGCGCTCCATTGAACTTGCACACCATCCACCTGAGAATTAATTTTATTTGGTGTAAAATCGGGTACTTGTACAGTTTAGTAAAGACATTAAAAAAATGAAAATATTGAAAAAAGGTTTTATTGCACGTATCCGTTATGGAACAAAGTTCTCCGAAAACAAATTTCACTTAATTTCATCAAGTAGTTTTTATTTTTACAGCGAAAAAACAATTTGTTATGAAACCGAGCAAAAGGTTCGATTTTTAGGAAGAAAAGCTAGAATTAAAGATGGGGAGGGAGTATCGGTGCTTTATCTCCCCGTGGCATGTTCAGCAAATTTCACAATGGCTGACTTCAACGCGCTCTCATAAGAACATGTTTTTCCGCTATAAAAAAAAAACTACTCGATCAAATTAAATAAAAATTTTTTCGGAGATCTTAAGTCCAAAACAGATACGTACAATATAACCTTTTTCGATATTTTCATTTTTTTATGTCCTGACTAAACTGTACAAGTACATAAAATCGCAAATAACCAATGTGTGTTATGTCACAATCTTTTTCATCTGGTATTACTTTTACATCAATCAAAAATTTTCTATCTTTTCATCAAATCAACAAATAGTCTACTTGAGTATTTGCTGTCCCAGATTTATATATAACAGTCTTTTCTTTGATTTTAAATTTCTTTAATTCTGAAATTTAAACTGCTTGTCACTAGAATCTTTCCACATTGTTCGTTGCGTATAATATAATCCAAAAAAGTATAATCCATAAAGTGTTATGGGGTTAAATGGTAATAAACGAAAGGAACACAGGATTTTTAATAAACGAACATGTATTCACATAGATTACAGGCAAAGTGAGTTGAACACTACCATTCCTCAACGGTGGGGCGTTTGTACACGACCGGATTCATCGCGTACCAATCTCAGACTGCCGGGCACCGGTCTCGTTACCAGAAATGACGTCACTAGAGGAATTTCCATGGCAAGTGCTCGTCTGAGCTCCAATCTCTCGTGTCCCCTTGCCAATCTTTCACGTTTGGCTGAAACCACCGTCAATAATTTTCCCCACTTTTTATCTGTGTCCAAACGTAGATTCCATGAGCAGAGCTTCTTTCTCAGAAGTGCACGACTGTAGAACTCTCTTCCATTTGCCTGTTTCCCACCTGACTACAACTTGGATGTTTTCAAATCCAACATAAACAAATTCCTGACAAACCGCCCCCTTAAATAAGACACGCTGTCAAATCCCCAATACTAATGATTACTACAATACTATCTCATTGATTACTGTACACGCAATAACCCTTATCCCTAAGTGGCCTCCGGGCCTTGATAAGTGGTGACCCCCATGTTAAAAGAAAAAAGATAGCCCATTAATCCCATGGAGGGGCGTCTCCAACAAAAAGGTTAATATCTTTATTTAAATCTATTTTTTGTCGTTTACGTCAAAGTGATTGGCTCTGCGCATTGCAATATCGCTATTTCTGATTTTAAATTCAAGATGGTGACTGTAAGTCGACTTTTAGTTCCAAAGTTCAAAATGACTGCCATCCAAATATTTTTTTGAGTGATGCAAATAAAAGATGGTACATTTTTCATGATAATTCACTGGTGAACAAGATCAGGCTGTTCGAAGATACTGGCTATATGATCTAAAATGCACCAAACAACAATGTTATTTTTTCCCTTTCATTTTGCAAAAGTCAATCATGTTCTGAACAATTAAAAACAAAAAACACACAATTTTCCTCTACAAAACAACCAAACCAAATAACATGAATACATATTTGAAAATGTAAAGAGCATGGAGGTTTTTGACCAAAATTCCTGGATTCGATATTGAATAATCTGAAAATGTTGTGCTAGCAAAACTACGAAACCAAACACGATGAATAAATATTCAATGATGCTAAGCCTTTTTCCAAAATTACTGGATTCAGCATTAAATAACCTGAAAAGGGTTGGTATGTCATAAAAAAAACAAAAACAACCAAACCAAACCAAACCAAACACCATGAATAAATATTCGAAGATATAAAGAACTTGAAACACAGAGGCTTCTATCAAAATTGCTGGATTCAGTATCTAATAGTTTGGAAAGGACTGTTCAATGCCGTTACCTTTTTTTTATTTAAACTGTTTTTTTTTTTTTCACTCCAAACATAGCACAATGCCACTTGGACGTAAGGGGATACTATTTGAGATCAAATCTACAAGGACACTATATATAGGGAGTTTAGCAGAGAGATGTTTGTTTACATTACACTTGAATTTCTGAACTTGAAGCAGAAAACTTTTTCCAAAATTACTGGATTCTGAAAAACAATGTTGATTTTAAAAAATTTTTTTCACTCTTAAAAAGAACCAATCTCTAGTCTCAGTTTATAGATGACTAGCAAGTGGACATGACGTTGCCCGGGATTGATGATGATCAATGAATGTTTCACACTCCCATATTTTTATTGTCATTGAAATTGCTAATTTTTCAATCAAATCGATTGATTGGCTGCTCTAATTGGGGGTCTATCGCGGTGTCACACACCTCTCGCAGTGACTTAGTTCACATTACATTGTAGTCTACATTGCACTGTAGAGAACCTCCTGCTGATTTATAAAATTATTTTTATATAATGGCTTGAATTAAAGTTTAAAAGCAAAAGTCAAGTATCATGGTTCAATTGTGTTCTAAAACGAAACATTCATTTCGAATGTGTTCCGTCATATAAAAAAACCTACTGTTGATTTTATATGTTAGGCCTTTCAGCTTGTGTGATAATAAAACTTCTCAAATGCACTTTTACTGTTAGGCTGTGTAAGTGTTAACTTTTGTCAAAATCGCCAGTTTCTTCTTTCATCAGATTTATTTAATTATCGGTACTTATCGAAGATATTCCAATACAAACCTATTTAAAAACACAGTCAGGTACATAAAGTACCTTCATGTGAAATTTCATAAAAATCGACCTAGCCGTTTTCGGGACCATAGAGAATGAACGAACACACACACACACACACACACACACACACACACACACACACACACACACACAAAGTTCCTTTTATATAATAGTAGACACTAGCGAAACCTGTAGAAATTCTCCAGCAGACTCTTTCATGTGTAATATATTGATATTATTGTAGCTCTTTTGTAAAAATTATGAAAGTATTTATCTAACCTAGCAGGTAGCCCGGTCATAAAATACGCTTAAATATGATATTTTAATTTATGCAGATTTCGTATATATTATTATAGAGTCAATTGTCTATCGATTCTTATATATTATTAAGTTATAATTTCAAACTAAAAAAAATATATCCATCTGACTTGGGCGCATCAGCTTGAATCGAAACCAAAACCAAAACCAAAACTTATGGGACTGGTAATTTTGCGACGTCACCAAAGCAATCTTTATATTTTTCTTTTAATGTTTCTATGTCCGTCTTGTTTATTTCATACGTTCTTTTCATCAGTCCTAGCTCTTCCACTGTTTCTGCGCCAATTACTGCGTTTGCATTTGTATTCGCCACAATGAAATGCGAACTTATTTTTATATTTTTATTTTGTAATTGTATAACACAGCTCCCTATCGTGGGAATTTGCGTACAGTTGTAGGCGGTTGATTTTATAGACGTTTTCTTAAATTTTGGCTTTGGTTCAATAGTTTTATATATTTTTGCTGGTAATACGTTTACTTCAGCACCTGTATCGATTTTGAAGTTGATGAGTGTTTCGTTGCCTCGAATCTTTACTTTCCATTTGTTAGTTTGTAGTGCGTCTACATTTTTTTCAATATGGCGTCCATGTTAAAATGGTTTTGCTCCACGTGGTCTGAATTGTATGAATCTCCGACATTGTATAGTTTTTTCTTTTTCGTTTGACACATTCGAGCGAAATGTCCTTTTTTACCACAATTTGTGCAGTTTTTATTGTATGCTGGACAGTTTCCTTTCTGATGTGGCCTAGCGCAGTAGGTACATGTTTCAATCCATTGTTGTGTTTTGGCGGGCTCTTTGTCTTCACGTTTGAACATGACGTTGGAAGACAGCTTATTTTTTGGGGGATTGCGAATTGTTGAAATATTTTCTGTCTCGCATGTAGCCATTATCTTGGAGTGTCTCTTCGTTTCTTCAGCACTCAGGCCTGCTTGTATCGCCTTCTGTAAATCCAGTGAAGTTTCTCTGAGAATTCTTTCTCTTAACATGTTGTCGTTAACGCCACAAATTAGAATGTCTTTTATTAATCTTTCAGTGAGAACACCGAATTCACATTTGTTTGCCTTTTGTCATAATTCCGTGACGTACTCATCAAATTTCTGTGTTTCTTTCTGTTTGCATGTGAGAAATTGATATGTGAGAAACGTCAGGTTTTTTCTTGGTTGGCTGTGCGCGTCAAATTTTTCTATTACTTTTTTCAAGTTTAGCTTCTCGTCGTCATTTTCAAAGTTGAACGTATAATATATTTTCTTCCCTCGTTTCCTATACAGGTCAGCAATATTGAAGTTTTCACATTCTCCGGTTTCTTGTCCGACTCTGTAGCTTGCAGGAACAATTGAAATTGGTTTTTCCAAGTTTCCCATTCCTGTCCGAGATTATCCGAAGAAAAATTTAATTCGTTTGGATGTGGTAAAAATTCCATTTTTTTTTCGAGAAGATATTGATATACGGCTGTGAGTGTTGACGGTTCGATGTTTTATCCTGACACCATTTTATATTATGGGTTGATACAGGTGAATATTAGTTAGAATCATGTTAGTAATTTGTTAGTGAAACATTCATTGAAAAGACGAAACGCACATGGTATCGTAACGAGGAATTTATTTACACTGAATAGAAACAAAGCAGTTTACTACTAAAAAGAGTGTCACTCAACGGTAGTGGAAGGTTGCAGTCAAGAGTGACGGTGGCAGTTACTAAGTCAAAGGGAGATAACTCGTGTTTACTCCATATGTAACAAATGAAAACAGTTTTCGAACACAATTAGGGAAAATTGTTTTGCTAAATTGTCCGAAGATTTCAAAGTTTTCAGAAAATAACTACTTCCCTAGTTATGATTTGAACGCTTCAGTTTTTTTCCAGCAAAACTCAATTTTCGCTATTTGTTTTCGAAAATTGTTTTCATTAATAATTAATTAATTTTCTGAAAATAGTTTTACAGCCTATGAGACTTTAATGAAGATAACCCCCCCCCCCCCGAATAAATCTTTTATTTTTCTCGCATGAATTCAAACTTGATCAAGTATAATATCTGAAATCTCTCTTTAATTAATTTTCTACTTTATCGTTTTTCATAATTTTTGGATCTATTAATTACTGTAACATGACAATTAAGAAGAAGACATTGGTTTTACTTGGAATTTAATATTTCAATTTTCGAATTTCGCTATTATAATGAAGAAGCACTTGCAAAAACCTGCAACTCGGAGTGACCTCAATTAACTTACGCGATTCTTTTTCGTTGATTAGCATACAGAGGGAAGAGTGTTCATGTGTTTTTCTTTTTCTTTCTCAGTTTCACAAAAAGAGAGAAGTCAACAAAATGAGGGAGGAATGATTGCTCTTTGCCAGCATGCGATAAATTTAATAATGCATAACAGAGGGTGGAACGATAAAATTGTCCCCTAGAAAAGACGACATGATTTCATTTCCTTTTGATGAAGACCGGTTTTCTCTTTTTATTGCAGACCATCTATTAGTTGGCCAGTTGTGTACAAATTTCCAGAGCATTCTATCATATCTGAAACGGATACAATGTTCAATGAGCAAGATCGGAGATGCACCGCTATTCGACTCATGCTCTCTATCGATCCATGTTATGACAAAAGGACCATGGCCAGCACTCTCAAAATGCATCGCTAGATTGCCATGAATGACAGGGACATGCCCAAGGTGATGAAAACATAATTTCCGGCCACGGTTATGGTCTTTGGTGTGGTTTCAAGTGAGGGCCACATCATGCCACCTCACATTTTCGAAGGCAGCTTGAAAATCAACACTAAAGTGTATCTGGATATGCTGAAGAGTGTGGTTATTCCATGGAGCAATCAGGTGGCCGCTGGCAGACCCTTGGTGTGGCAGCAGGACTCGATGCCGGTCCACAAGTCCAAAGAGACCCAGGCTTGGCTTCAGAAGGAGTGCTACGACTTTGTACTCTTCTTTCACTGGCACTCCTCCTCTCTCGACCTGAACCTGCTGAACTACTTTGTTTAGTCATACGTCGAGAACATCACCAACATGACCTCCCACAACAGCCTGATCGCCGCCATTTGCCGAATATTTGCCGAGCTTCTGCTGGCATTTGTGGAAAAGGCAAGCTCTCAATTCCGGACTCGTATTGAGGCGTTGATTGAGGGTGAAGGCGGCTACATTAAATAGATGTCAGCTCTACTACATGACCAAATTACCTGAATTGATTTTTTCAATAAAAGTTTTGAAATAAAGTTGTTTTCTTTAGGGCAAAAACTTTACTGTTCCACTCTGTAATGACAATACATTTTACAAAAAATGCTATAAAAATTACATAACGAACTTGACACAAGTCCAAATTGGGTGGGATGAGATGATGGTCGTGTGTCATCCTTATGGTCTATTCCCTTAAACTAGTTCCACTCACTAAAATACCGCATCTACACTATGGTTAAGTTTTATATGTTAGAACATTTCTTTTTTTTATATAGGCATAACCACTTATCAAGACCCAGAGACCACTCGAGGATAAGGGTTAAGCGTGTACAGTAGGTAATTGGACAATATAGTAATCGTGAGTAATGGAAATTCGATAAATTTGTTAACAAGTGGGACGGCTCATCAAGAACTTGTTTACGTTGGACTTGAAGACAGCCATATTGTAGTCAGCTGGAAAGCAGAAAAACGGAAGACATTTCCACAGGCGTGCAGTTCTAAGAAAGAAACTTTGTTCATGGAATCTACGTTTAGGTACATACAAATAATATAAAGCTAGGCAAACAAGGAACATTTAAAGCTTGAAATAACTTTAATACATGATAAAATTTTGACTTGAATGTGAGTGTTCAAAAGTTCCGTTTTATGTGTCGTGAGTAATATGCTTAGAATGAAAGAAAAAGATTAGAATTGAAAAAGAAATGTTTATAAGTGTACTCCTTTTTTTTTTTTTTTTTTTTTTTTTTTAGAGGAGCGAGATCTCATAAGTTTGATACAGTACAAGTATTTGGGAATTTCTTGTGCCTTCTTTTTATCTTTGTTGAGGCAACCGAGTGTTCAGAAAATTCTGGCGGACACAACTCAGGATGAGCACAGTTCAGGGCGTGTTATTAGAAAAGGATCTAGAAGAATTCCAAATTGTCCAAATCTTCCTTTCGTTTAATGGTTATAATAGTACTTCACTGCTATAACGGTAACCAGTGTATCAGCGAGATTATGCCGTACAACTATATACAACAATATAACTATTAAAACCAGCCATTTTGATTAAGAAATAACCTAAGTAAAAAAAGATCTTCAGCTATGGTATTGCTGGAAATGTCTTCTCAATTATTAAATCATTTCTCTCTGATAGGTTCATAAGAGTAGTAGTTGATGGGCAAAAATCAGAAGCTCACAGCATAAATGCTGGAGTCCCTCAGGGGTCGATCCTGGGCCCAACTCTTTTCCTGATCTACATTAATGATCTTCCAAATCACATCCTTACATCATTCGTAGACATTTTTGCTGATGACACTACCATCTATGGTAGCACATCTAAGACAGTAAACGACCAAGTTCTCTCCGATTCTCTCTCCTCTGATCTTGATCACGTTGTACAATGGGGAAAGGAGTGGCTGGTTACTTTTAATGCATCTAAAACCAAGTTTCTATCTTTACATCATCAACGTTCTGATCCCCATCTGGCATCAATTGAAATGAATGGCTCTCGTCTCAGGGAGGCCTCAAGTTTTGACAGGCTTCTGGGCTTGACCTTTACTCCTGATCTTAAATGGAATACGTACATCAAATCTGTTGCCAAGGCCACTGGAAAAATGGTCGGATCCTTCTATCGATCCAGTAGATATCTCACTGCTGATGCAATTCTCTATCTATATAAGAGCCAGATACGTCCAAGGATGGAGTACTGTTGCCACATATGGGCAGGAGCTGCTAGAAAAGACTTGTCCTGCCTTGATAGGGTTCAAAATAGACTTCAGAGCCTGGTGGAAGATGTCCTTTTCTCTTCGCTGCAACCTCTGCGAGTTTGTCTCTGCTTTATCGTTATTTTCATGGAAAGTGTTCGACTGAGCTTCAATCTATGGTCCCCCCTCGCCAAACTTTCACAAAAAACACTAGACTAGCTGAAAACATTATCAATAATTTTCCCCACTCTTTATCTGTACCTAAACCTAAACATAAACATTCCATGATCAAAGCTTCTTCCTTAGAACTGCACGCCTGTGGAATTGTCTTCCGTTTTCCTGCTTTCCAGCTTTCTATAATATGGTTGTCTTCAAGTCCAACGTGAACAAGTTTCTGATGAGCCGTTCCACTTAAGTTAACAAATTTACCGAACTTCCATTACTATCGATTACTATATTGTCCTTTTGACTACTCTACACTCTTTAACCCTTATCCTTGAGTGGCCCCTATCGGCCTTGATAAGTGGTGACGTCTATGTAAAAAAAAAAAGTTTTAGTCAGACAAAAGGTGAGGTAGTAATAATAATAATAATAATAATGATAATAACAACAACAACAACAATAATAATAATAATAACAATAATAATAATAACAATAATAATAACAATAATAATAATAACAATAATAATAATAATAATAATAACAATAATAATAATATTAACAATAATAATAACAACAATAATAATAATAACAATAATAATAATAATAATAACAATAATAATAATAACAACAAAAACAATAATAATAATAACAACAATAATAATAATAATAATAACAATAATAATAACAACAATAATAATAATAACAATAATAATAATAACAATAATAGTAATAATAACAATAATAATTACAATAACAATAATAATAATAACAACAATAATAATAATAACAATAATAATAACAATAATAATAATAATAATAACAATAATAATAATAATAATAACAATAATGATAATAATAACAATAACAACAATAATAATAATAACAATAATAATGATAATAACAATAACAATAATAATAATAATAATAATAACAATAATAATAATAATAATGACAATAATAATAATAATAATAACAACAGTAATAATAATAATAATAACAATAATAATAATAATAACAACAATAATAATAACAATAACAATAATAATAATAACAATAATAATGATAATAACAATAATAATAATAACACTAATAATAATAACAATAATGATAATTACAATAATAATAAAAACAATAATATCAATAATAATAATGATAATAATAATGATAATTCATACATACATACATACATACATACATACATACATACATACATACATACATACATACATACTTGGCAATCTACGCCATTCGTTTTTTTTTACTTCCTTTTGGATATCGCGCAATGCATGGAGGCTTATAGTACATTTTTACCGATACCAGTTCAGCTTCCATTACCTCTTCCTTTTCATGGCCAGAAAATACTTCCGGTTTTTTCATTGCTTTAAGCTTAGTACACACACACACACACACACACACACACACACACACACACACACACACACACACACACACACACACACACACACACACATATATATATATACACGTAGTTTTTGTTGTTGATGTTTTAAACGATATTAAGGTTAAGGTCTCCGCCTCGGAGATCCGATGTTTTTCTTAGAAAGTCGCCCATTTTTTTATTTGGACGTATTTTTTATTTATTTATTTGGAGAAAAGTAGGGCCTTGAAACACGCGTGTCCGTAGATTACTGTTTAATATATATATATATATATATATATATATATATATATATATATATATATATATATATATATATATATATATTATTATTATTATTATTATTATTACAGCTAACATTAAATGTATACAACACGCTGATGTAATACGCCACTACATTGATTATTAAAATTAAAATTATTATCAAAATTAAAAATAAGTTGAAATATAAAAATCGTAAAACAAAATCTTGGTCGAATAGTAACCTCCCTTGCTAAATACTATGACTTCCAAAAATAAAAAATTAAACAAAAAAATGTAAACACACATTTCATTTCATTCTCGGATTATATAATACGATATACATTACGACGAGTATATACAGAATAATCACGTTGATACTGATTCCAGCTATGAAATGTTACAATTATGAAATGTTACAATTATGAAATGTTACAATTATGAAATGCTACAATTATGAAATGTTAAAATTATGAAATATTACAATTATGAAATGTTACAATTATGAAATGATGCAATTATGAAATATTACAATTATGAAATGTTAAAATTATGAAATGTTACAATTATGAAATGTTACAATTATGAAATGTTAAAATTATGAAATGTTACAATATGAAATGTTACAATTATGAAATGTTACAATTATGAAATGTTGCAATTATGAAATGTTACAATTATTAAATGTTACAATTATAAAATGTTGCAATTATGAAATATTACAATTATAAAATGTTGCAATTATGAAATGTTGCAATTATGAAATGTTACAATTATGAAATGTTACAATTATCAAATGTTGCAATTATGAAATGTTACAATTATGAAATGTTACAATTATCAAATGTTTCAATTATGAAATATTACAATTATGAAATGTTGCAATTATGAAATGTTACAATGATGAAATGTTGCAATTATGAAATGTTACAATGATGAAATGTTACAATTATGAAATGTTTCAATATGAGATAAGAGATGTTGGATATTGTACTTTGTTTGGAAAGCATTTTGGTCAAGTTTAATTCATGTAAGAAAAATAAACAGATTTCATCGTTTTTTTTGTTTGTTTTTCATTTTTTTTTTTATCTCACAGGCCGTAAAACTGTTTTCAGAAAATAAAACCTGCAAACTGACAACAGAGATCGAAATCGGTCACGATTTTTTGAACAACGAGATAAATCATAAAGAATAACTAAACATTGTCTTTTGTTATTGCTTATGTGGCAAATTCTCATTGGTTGGACTGTGAAATTAAATTTGTATATATATATATATATATATATATATATATATATATATATATATATATATATATATATATATATATCTTATTTATAGTCTTTTAAAGAGAAAAGCAACTTTATAACAACCACAGCTGTTCGAATATATTTTCAAGCAAAATATCAACTAATTCTGGAAAATTTGCAAACAATGTATCGATTTTATCGATTTTATCGATTTTATTGATTATTTGTGTCATTAATTATTATTCAAGAAAACTTTAAAAATCACACAAGAATAGATGTTTTAAAGAAATTATCTACATCCATTTTATTTAGATTATCTCACTTACAGTGTTCTCTGTCTGATATAGGGTGCAAAATCTGCGCCCATTGTAAATTTTTTATGTCAAACAAATCATTTGCACAAGAAACACGTGGAAACATTTTATATCATACCTATCATTTGCACAAGAAACACGGGGAAACATTTTATATCATACCTATCATTTGCACAAGAAACACGGGGAAACATTTTATATCATACCTATCATTTGCACAAGAAACACGGGGAAACATTTTATATCATACCTATCATTTGCACAAGAAACACGGGGAAACATTTTATATCATACCTATCATTTGCACAAGAAACACGGGGAAACATTTTATATCATACCTATCATTTGCACAAGAAACACGGGGAAACATTTTATATCATACCTATCATTTGCACAAGAAACACGGGGAAACATTTTATATCATACCTATCATTTGCACAAGAAACACGGGGAAACATTTTATATCATACCTATCATTTGCACAAGAAACACGGGGAAACATTTTATATCATACCTATCATTTGCACAAGAAACACGGGGAAACATTTTATATCATACCTATCATTTGCACAAGAAACACGGGGAAACATTTTATATCATACCTATCATTTGCACAAGAAACATGGGGAAACATTTTATATCATACCTATCATTTGCACAAGAAACACGGGGAAACATTTTATATCATACCTATCATTTGCACAAGAAACACGTAGGGTGCATATGTGCATTATTGCCAGTGAGTGATTAAGAAATAATTAACAAAACAATGTATTTTTTACATACATGCACGGTCGCTGGTCTTTTATTCTTATCGTCGCTTTCCGTATGTGAGCCACAATCCTCTTGTGGTTGTCCAGTTTCTGTTTATGATTAAACTTACAATTTATCTGGTAAATTCGACACTCTGTTGCCAAAACTTGCAACTCAAAAGCTCGACACTTTTCAAGTTGACTTGTACACGACTACGTAGTAGCACGCCTTCTCTCAACTCGTCCTCTGTTTGCTTCATGTTCGTTTTATTAACCTGTCTCATTTGCATAGAAACGGCGATAGTCTGCATCGCTCACGTGACCGTCAAACATAAAACCATCTGGGTGTCGCTATTTTAGCCTTTCTTTCTTTTCTTTCTTTCGACCGATCCTCTGAAGCACGCATAGATGCTAGCCAAGTAAGTTACGATTTTCCCTACACTGTTTAACTCAAAACTAATCTATTTATGCATGGAAACATAATGGAGACTTGCTGAAGTTTCAAAGGTTTTATTCAGAAAGTTTACTCTTTGGAGGAGAGACCAGGTAAATCATTTCTTACTTAATATTCTTACTTAGTCTTAAGACAATCGACACACGGGCAGAGAATCGAGGAAATTTTAATTTAGATTCTTTCTACATTTATTTAGATGAATATCGTTTTCTTCACTTCCAAGCTCTAACTGTCTAGAAACTCTGTTTCCTTTTCCCGAATATGTGACGTAATCTCGATGTCATATCATTCGACACCGGCATTTCTACTTCGATCATGCTAGCTGCAGGTGGTCTATTTCCGTTTGCTGCCAGGTCATCATGACATGTACTTATGTAACCCTTGCTAAAATTCATATTAGTTAACATAATCTCTACTTACTCACGTAAGGCCTCAATATATGACACAATGAGTATAATCTTAATTTTTAGCGTCATAAACCACAAAAAAACGCACTGACTTGAAGTAATGTTCATATTCCTATACGATGTAACACTGCATAAAAATATAATCTTTTGTTTAAATCTATGCAAAAGATTTTTGTTGATTTCAAATTTCATTTTGAAAATGGAAAAATGTGATTTTGAAAATCTTTATTCATGACAACAATGACCTTTGCTCTCTATAATTTGATTCCATCTGTCAACGAGATTATAAATGCCCTGCTTGTAAAATTCAAAAAACAAAAACTTTAAGTTTTAAATATATTTCAAAGAAATAAATTATGCCCAGTGCTAAAATATTGAATTCATCGATCGATTTAGTTAAAAAAAAAAAGATAACAACAACAATATCAACAAAAACAAACAAAAAAACTGTCATGAAAACTGCTTCTTACTATAAAATATTTGGAAATACTCAATGAAAAGTTTTATTATTCATTATTAGACTGAATAATATTCTTATATAAAAATTGTTTGTTTTACAGTTTAAAAAATAAATAAAATATAATATTCGACTTTCTTCGATAAACATATAAGAAAAGCTCAAAAACAAGTTCACTTACTGCTATATTTTGTTAGATTAAAATTATCCTAATGCGCAATTATATAATTATCCAAATGGAGAATTGTTCTTTCTGTTGAGGGAAGAAAATACATGCACGTTTGGACTACCTTCATAAATTACCACATCAATTCTGTAAGGCAACGAAAAACATTTTTTATGCCTATTAGCGTGGCCATATGGTTGAACACAGGAAACTTTAGGCAACCTTTATCTACATGTCGATCTGGCAATGACACCGCACTGTCATGTTCACTGGCTCCCTTCTCTCTCGAAACGTGTTCTTTTATGTATATTAAATAGTGTATTTCACTGTCTGAAGAGAGGCCGTTTTTGGGAATATTTTCGAGTGACATAATATTTGAAATTGTCCGAATGGTGGCGAAAGCATTGTAACGAATATGAAAATACACAACTTGCCGCTCTCATTTTGATCTGTTAAATAGAAAGGGGCTCATATTGAGAGACATGTATAACGGGGATGATAACAGAGATAACGACGATGATGACAATTCTAAGGGGTCTTCATATATAACAGTTCTTTGTACATCATGACGACTGTGATGATAAATACGGAGAGAGACATTTATAACAGACTGGGATGATTCTTGTTAACACATATAGAGGGGAGAAGATACATTATTGATTATGGTAGGGAGAACACATAATACTTGTAAGGGGTTTATACAAGAGTTCGTTTATAGATGAATATACAAAACATATTTACCTTTTTGGTTGTAAAGACAACACGAAGACAACATTTACAAAATTATTGATGATTTCTTTATTCCTCAACCGGCCGATTGTTGATGTCAGGAATTCAAGCCTTTTCGACTACATGGTCTACTCTTCTCTCTTCACCTCTAAGGTGCTCCCACTCTCCAACTGACTCTAGCACCGTGTGTGATCCGCCCCGATTATCTGATCTCTCTAACTGATTGACTTCGAACTCTCCATTGATATATTGAGAAATCTTCTTTGTTTATGACGTCAGAAATGTGGTTCCCAACGTGACTAACTTTCACGTGGATTTACATATGTCTGTCCAAACACACTTTTGGTAACAAAGAATTCCCAATTCTAATTGTATAATATCTAACCTATTTTTAAACAATATTTTTTTAACTCGCATTGTCCATTATTTGAACTGACATATTTAATATCCAGTTATTCTAAAAAATGGATACTCGCCTTTTTCCCGACATAAATAATATTTAGCTAAACGAATTAACAATAGACTGCATGCCTAGGATTAATTATCCACTTGCCTACAGGGTTCGAGTCTAGCCTTTTCCTAATATAATTTTCACTTATCTAGTCTGCTTTCTTACTTATATGAGAAAGCCCTTCTTATCTAACAGATCTTTATTGCCTTGATTTTGTGAAAATATTATATGAATGCTCGATTATAAAAACTGATAATTTTGAAGCTTACTAATTGAGTCAATTTTATTTTGACTTAAATTTTATTGATATATGAGTAATTACCGAAATTTTGATATATTTTAATATATTAACATTGTTTCACTATTACAAGTGTAGCAAACCTGAATGGGTGCCATGTGTATAGTTGTTCATATTTTACGAAAGGATTTGAAATTGAATAATGCCTAACGGTTTTGATTTTGAAAATGATTTTCCAGATTTTTGTTTTCCCTGGGTAAAAAGAAAACAAACTTTTCTCAGATCCTTTTACGTAATGTGCTCTGATGACTTTATTGCACTTGTGCCTTCTGAACAAATCGTTTAGCAACAAAATCACACCCCTTCACTATTGAAGTCCCTAAATGCCTGAAAGCTTTCTACCTTAATAGCTTCTTCCCTCGAACAGCTGGACTTTGGAATTCCCTTATAGCATGCAAATACTTTCTTTTATTTTTGAAATCACGAAATCTGGACAAATTAAAATATCATATTTAAGCAAATTTTACGGTCGCGCAAAGCCGGGCGTCCCCCACTTCTGCTAATATATATATATATATATATATATATATATATATATATATATATATATATATATACTAGCAGAAGTACCGTCGTGCGTCCCCCACTTTTGCTAATATATATATATATACTAGCAGAAGTACCGTCGTTAACTGGGTTCAAAAACAGCCTACAGAAAATGGACTGTGATTGATGAAAGTATGATAGGTTATGAAAAGGAGGGGGTTGTAAAGAGATAGGTTTTGATACTCAAAATTTTTACCCTAAGCAAAATATGATTTTTTTTTTTTTTTGATGATGAAAGTAAAGATAATTTTTGCGAAAATATATTTTTTATATCAAATTTTTTTCCATTCATAGCCAAGAGTGACCAACAAAATGATGTTTCCTTACAAAGAGAAAATGGTATATATATAATAATACAAATATACAAGAAATAAATGTTACCATAGTCAATAAAGGTTACTTTTATGGTAGAAAAGTTCATTGGTTTCTATTTTTAAGTAGTTTGTAAAAAAATTTTTTTCTTTATTCACGAACCGGTTTTAAAAAATCAAAATGGCAGCGACTTTGAAATGGAGAGCCCTGTTTTCAATTTGAAGGAGGGGCACTTGAGCATTCTGTGTTAATAATTTAAGAGAGTTCCGTCAACGTAAGGAATATTTATAAGCATATTTTAATGTTTTCCGTTATTTTGTGCTTGAGGAATATTCGATTATGGCATGTGTAGTTTATATAAAAATTCATTAAAGTAGTTATTGCCTCAAATTTCATTTTAATTTCGGTTCGCTGAAATTATTTCAAGTAAAGAGCATTAAAAACTATTTCAAAACAAAAAAAAAACTGAACTGAACTTTTATTAACTATGGTAACATTTATTTTTTTGTATATTTATTTTTTCGGGTAGTGTTTGTTGGCTTTTCTGCTAAACACTAAATAATATCGACAAAATATCGAAAAACAAAGAAACAAAAACAGTTTTGAAAAATAATGAAGGTTTACTTATTTTAGTAAAATAATCTGAAACAGCAAAATGGGATATTTAAAAAGTAAACACGTAATTACTTTAGTTTTTTAAAGCAAAGAATCGATATAAATATGAATAAGAAGAAAATGGTGCCCCTTTCAAGCAGAACAGCTTCGTTTCAGTTTTACAGTATTGAATGGTATAGTATTGCGCCGTCAGATTCAGGGTTGTGCTATTGTAATGTAAAGAACACGCAGAAAGGGTTGTAATCAACCGAATTCCTTCTAGTACACTGACAAAAAAAGCTTAAACAGATACATAAATAAAAATTTAAAAAAAAGAACGTAATCACGTGAGCAGGATTTTTTCCTTCTTTTGATACGATAACAAGTAACATTCTTATTTTTTATTATTTATCTATTTATCTCTTTTCGAAAGAGTGCCGCGTGCAAGTGGAGAAGGAAAAAACAGAGTTATGCAAAATTTGTGTCGAGAATTGTCTAAATTTCTGACTTTTTTTTTTGCTTTCACTTTAATAAGAACGTGAATTTATGAGGTGAATTTATTCGACACAATATGATTCAAAAATAAATAAAAGCTAACCTGAATTAAGATTAAAGTTAAGGTGTTATTGTGGACCCTTACCCCTTTTTAAAAACTTTGTTAAACTTTGTGACATATTTACATTCTATGGAGGTCAGGCGTGAACGAACACCCAATAATTTTATTATACCATATTTCTTCAAACTGAAACATAATTATCAAAGTATACTTACGCAAATAGACATGAAAAGTCTTTGTTAAAGTTTGTGCCATATTTCCATGGAGTACAGGCGCGAACGCAGACCCCACAATTTTATTATACCATCCCTATTTAAGTTGAAACATACTTATCAAAGTATTATTATGTACCTTATGTACATCTATATGAAAAACCCTTGAAAACGTTTCTTTTTTCACTTTTTATTTCCATACATTGGGGGCCAGGCGTGAACGCAGACCCTACAATTTTTATGAACCACCGTTCTGCCAGATCAAACATACCCATTCCTGATCCTCGATACATCTTCTATCATTATATGTAATCAGTTTTTTAGAATAGTCAACCATATAGGAGCCTATTCGTGACCACACACACACACACACACACACACACACACACACACACACACACACACACACATTCAGCTTTATATATATATATATATATATATATATATATATATATATATATTCCGTCTTTCGGTTTTTGGAATAATAAATAATGGCACATATTCTCTGGAGGTGGAAACTCACTTCCAGTGAGCTTAGTACTTGTTACAATTCCAAATATAATTTATGGAATATATACTTCAATAGTATGTACTTTCTTATAATTTTAATTATATATACTAGCTGGACGCTCGACGTTGCCCCGCTGTTGTACAATACGCTTAAACATGATATTTCAATTTATGCAGATTGCATATGAATTGTTATAGAATCAATCCTCTATTGATTTTTATATATTACGAGGAATAATTTGCTCGCTGGACTAATTCGCACCCCCCCCCAAAAAAAAACAAACAAAAACAAAAACAACGAAAAATGAAAATTATGATAAAATCGTTGATTATATTCTGCCTGTGTTTGTATTTTTTACGGACCTTGACTTGGGCTTGACTATGAATGCCCTGGAAAATTCACTTCTGATTAATGTTTAGTTTTAAAATATGCAAATGAAGAAATGATTTGCAGCGATTTTAAATGGTACCTTTTTTTATTGCAAATTGAACTGATTAATAAAAAATAAATAAATAAAACAAAATAGTGAGGGACAACCGGGCTTGAACAGGGGATTATTCGATCTGTAGTTGAATATTCTACCACTGAGATATATCTCCAGATGACAATAAGTCTGCTTTCTTTTTAAGAAGAAATGATTTGTTGAGATTTATTATTTCCCTGGCCGGTGTAACGTAAAATATTCCCCTGTAAAAATTCTCCTTTTTTATTTGGTTGGTTGGTTGGTTGGTTGTTTTTGTTTTACGGCATATCAACCTTTTTCAGGTTATTTAATGCCGAATCTAGTTATTTTGAGGAACGATTTTTAATGGAGTATATATATTTTTTTTAAGTCAGATTCTATTTAACCCATAGTTGGGACCCTTTTTTATTTAAGAGAGAAAGACTATTTTTTAGATCGGATTTTAAAATTTTCAGTACTTATCAGATGAATTTCTGTACAAAACATATCTAAGAACACTGCCAGATATATAAATTAGCTTTGTGTGAAATTTGCAAAAGATAGGCTCAGTCATTTCGGAACCTATGGGGAAGGAACACACACACACACACACACACACACACACACGCGCAAAGTGACTTTTATATAATAGTAGATATATGTATTTGTTTTTATTTAATTTCAAGTAAACAATTCACATAGTTACGACAATAACTTATGCTACTGTTTTGGTCAACTGACCTCATCAAGTAACCCTAACTTCTGGTTCACATTGGAACATAATCTTTTAAGGATAAAAGGATTATTTTCCGATGTCAACTGGAAGTCTAGGTTGCCTGATGAGGTCACGAAACAGTAGCATTTTTATTGTCGTATTGTAACGTTGCAAATCGTTTACTTGAAATTAAATAAAAACATATCTTGCGCTTTTTATTCATCACTATTGAGGGTTGTCTTTTTTCTGTTGTTCTTGGCCTACGGGCCGGGGTCAAAGTGTAGTATCTGTTCTGCAGATGCTGCACTTAAGATAATTTGTACCAGTCAATGGAGGGGAAACCCTCTATACTGGGACAATTATTATTTTTGGTCAGAACCAGAGTGCCTCCCTTTTTACCCTACTTTTAGGGGAGCTGGTTCCCCCCCCCCCTCCACATTAAAAACGGCTTTGTGCCTAATTTGCTTTCATGGGGAAGCAAATAAATACCATAACCTTGTTAATTTCATTGGTTTATATCTTTGTAATTCTTTAAACCTGAATATATATATATATATATATATATATATATATATATATATATATATATATATATATATATATAGCCATCCACATAGAGTACTGCTTTGTTTCACAGCTCATCAGTGCGGCTAGAAAAGAAACTACCTCAAGCCAGAATCTAAATCTGATCACCCAAACGAGAGTCAGAGCTTCTAACCATTGCGCTATACGGCTGCTACTATGCGGTCAGTGAATTAACAATGTTTTGACATTGTCCAAATACCTAAGCTCAATTTGTTTACACAAAGAGCATCGCTTCATACGCTAATGGTCATTTATATATCACTTCTCAATATGCTTAATCTAAGATAGGGAGCATTATAAACATCAAAATACAGTACTGTTTCGCTGTTTCACCGTTCATCATTGCGGCTAGACAAGCAACTACCTTGAGCCAGGATCAAAACCCGATCACCCAAACGACAGCTGGAGTTTCTAACCCTTTCACTTTATGGCTGCTGCTATGCGGGCAGTGAATTAACAATGTTTTGACATTGTCCAAATACCTAAACCTAATTTTTTTATACCAAAAGCATGGCTTCATACGCTAATGGTAATTTGTATATCACTTCCCAATATGCTCAACCTAAGATAGGGGGCATTATATATATATATATTTTTTTTTTTTGTTTTTTGTTTTTAAATCCCCGAAACAGTGTTTCATGGTAAGCAACTGATGATCCCTTGAAAAATAAATTATTGGTATTATAGTAAATTCGAGAGCGAATTGATGCAGTGATTGCAGGTGATTAAATAACTTACTGACTAGATGGTTTTCTAACGAATGATAAAAAATACTTTTTTGTATAGTTTTAAAGGTTAAAAACTTCAAAGACTACATATATATATATATATATATATATATATATATATATATATGTGTGTGTGTGTGTGTGTGTGTGTGTGTGTGAGTATATATATATATATAAGGAGAAAAAGATTCAAGTTACATTAGATCTTTATGACATATATATTTTTTCTCCTAATATATATATATATACATATATATATATATATGAACAAATGATTAATAAAACATGTTAAAAGACATCTTGAAAAAGATTTAAAAACATATTTAATTTAAAAAAGGAAGCACAAGATAAGTGGATAGTCCTTAATCCGCGGAGTTTCGAAGAAATACTCTCCTTCTCATCAGAGGGCAGGAATTAGCAAAATGCGGGATCGGATTTATATATATATATATATATATATATATATATATATATATATATATAATGTGTTACCATTGCTCTTTCTAATTTCGTCTGGCAAAAATCTGAAATCTATTTGTGGATAGAAATCTATAAACCAACTCTCATCTCTAAACAGTTTTTTTTTTTTTTTGCAAAATAAAAATAAAAATAACGAAAGTTGAATAAAAATAGCGTTTGAATGGACTAGCTCTGTTTCCATTGGAATTTGCATTAAAAATCAATTAATTTGCATAAAAGGTTTCTATAAACGTTATAATAAGATTGAAAATCTAGAAAAGAATGACTTATATTAATCTACTTTATTATTTGCTTGATTGCTTATACAATCCCATAATTCCATTTCCCCTTCGTTAGAAATACGAGTCAACTATGTTTATTTTGCCCCACTGATTTACTTATTGCATCTTTTGGCTTCTGCTATTCAAGGAGATAACAAAGCAGAGAAACCTTCTCTCTCTCTCTCTCTCTCTCTCTCTTTCTCTCTCTCTCTCTCTCTCTCTCTCTCTCACACACACACACACACACACATACATATATAAATATATATATAAATAAAAATCGGTTGGATTCTTAAAATCAGGACTAAAAACATTACCTGTCAAATTTGGTTCTTCTTGACAAGTGAATTACAGAATTGTTCAATTCGTATCATTTAGGTAATGAAACAGGAATTCCAGTCTATTTCATCGATTGCATATTCTAACCGGTCATATAATTATTTCAGTAGAATACATCACACAAGATTGACTGTTTCCAACAAATGGAAAGGATAGGTTTCTCACAACATAAGGTAGCCAAATGGCTTGGCTCTATTTTGGAATCAGTTTTGGCAAACTACTGTTCATTTTGACTATTAAACAGATTCATGGGTTCTCCTCAGCATCTGGCATTGGATATTCTCATTTTATTCAAGTGTAATGTGAACAGACATCTCGCTGCTCAACTCCATAAATAGTATCCATGCAAATCTGGTCCAAAATAGAAGCCTCTCACGACTAAGTGCCTTGTTTGAGGTGAACTGACAATAATAGAAATAAAACAATGATTTATTTTGATCTAAATGATGGAATTAAATTCATCACTAAGACCCTTTCCAACAATGACTATCCATTAAACTTTATTCGATCTACTATCAAAAATAAAATTGGTGCTTCTTCATGATGAAGAAACTTGAATTTTGCTAAAAATAAAGAAACCAGAGCGTTCAAATAGTAACAGGGGAGGTAATTATTTTCTGAAAACTTTGAAAATCCTTGGCCAATTTAGCAAAACTCAATTTTTGGTAATTGTCTTCGAAAACTATTTACATTAACAATTAATTTTGTACTTCATTGTTTTTCATGATTTTTGGATATGTTCCTTGCTGTGACATGACAATTAAGTAGATATTATTGGTTTTACTTGAAATTCAATATTTCGATTTTCGAATTTCGCTCTCATAACAAAGAAACGCATTAAAAATTTCGAAATTCTGTAAAGGTAAACAAGTTTAAGTTGACAAATATTCTCTCTCCTACCATACTAATTCTATTAATTATTCATCTAAATGTAATTGCGGTTTGCATTACATTGGAAGCACGTCACAATGATTAGACATATGAATAAAACAACACATACCCTCAAAACTTTGTTTACCGTTGGATATTCTGAACAATACATATGGGCCATTCATCACTGAACATCTAATAAATAACTGAATTATTCTTCATTTTAAGTAAGTCCCTTTCCTCTGAAGATTCTGGAAACTATTCACATTAATCTTCTCTGACTTATTTTATTGAAAAGAAAAAGGACTTTCTCTCTCACTGTCCAAGACTCGAATTTCGCCCTAATTTTGGGCTCATCAGTTAGACATATCCGAACTGATGAACCCAAAATGAGGGCGAAACTCGTCTTGGACTTCCGTTTTGTTGGCTATCATGACTTTTGCAAGCTGCAACGTTGTTTGGCTGTGGAAATAATTATATAATCGCTGACATTCTGAATGTATATATACAGAATATATCTGTATCTCTCTCTCTCTCTCTCTTTATATATATATATATATATATATATATATATATATACATGATATACAGATATACATGAGATATATATATATATATATATATATATATATATATATATATATATATACGAGGCGCTTGCAATAAGTAATGCCCCTGACCCACTTCCAGTTGTCTGATGTAGCTGAAATTTTGCATGTGCAATGGTTTATATCTCTACGGGTTATGTGGCAAATTGCATTTGTTGACATCTATGCTGATGACACGACCATCTACGGCAACAAATCACAGGTTGTAAACGACAAAGTTCTCTCGGATTCTCTCTCCTCTGATCTCGAGAGCGTGGTTCAGTGGGGGAAGACGTCGCTGGTTACCTTTAATGCATCCAAAACCAAACTTCTATCCTTACATCATCAACGCTCTGATCCCCATCTGGCATCAATTGTGATGGATGGCTCTCCTCTGGGTGAGGCCCCGTGTTTTGAAAAGCTTCTGGGTTTGACCTTTACTCCTGATCTGAAATGGAACACATACATCAGGTCTGTTGCCAAGATCGCTGGAAAGATGGTGGGATCCTTCTACCGCTCCAGAAGATATCTCACTACTGATGCAATTCTCTATCTATATAAAACCCAAGTACGTCCAAGGATGGAGTACTGTTGCCATATCTGGGCAGGAGCTGCTAAAAACAGCCTATCCTGCCTTGACAGGGTACAAAATAGACTTCGTGGCTTAGTGGGGGATGCCCTTTTCTCTACTCTGCAACCTCTCTCCCACAGAAGAGACGTTGCGAGCCTATCCTTGTTTTATCGTTATTTCCATGGCAGGTGCTCGTCTGAACTCCAATCTCTGGTCCCCCCTCGCCAATCTTTCACGAAAAACACCCGTCTGTGAAAAATTTCCCCCACTGTTTATCTGTGCCAAAACCAAAACGTAGATTCCATGAACAAAGCTTCTTTCTTAGAAGTGCACGCCTGTGAAACTCTGTTCCGTTTGCCTGTTTCCCACCTGACTACAACTTGGATGTCTTCAAGTTCAACATAAACAAATTCCTGATAAACTGCCCCCTTAAGTAAGACACTTTATCAAATCTCTAATACTAACGATTACTACGATACTATCCCATTGATTACTGTACACGCAATAACCCTTATCCCCGAGTGGCTTCTGAGCCTTGATAAGTGGTGACCTACATGTAAAAAAAAAATAGTGAAGTGTGTCGTGTGCAAAAAAAAAAAAAGTTTTAAGAACGTGGCTAAAATAAATGTACAATGTTTTAAAATATTTACAAAATTTTATGAAATTTACATTTTTTTAAATTTATTAATTTATAAATTTAACTTACCACATATATATATAGAGAGAGATATAGATATGTTACTATATATACACATATACACATATATATTTATATATACATACTAGCAAAAGTACCCGTCGTTGACTGGGTTCAAAAACAACCTACAGAAAATGGACTCTGATTTATGAAAGTATGATAGGTTATGAAAAGGAAGGGTGGTAAAGAGATAGCTTCGAATTTGGGGGTATCAAAACCAAAGCAAAATATGATGAAAGTAAAAATAAAATAGATAAACCCCATAATTTGTTATACCATACCTGTTCACAATGAAACACTTACCACAATATTCTGTGGATCTATATTAAAATACCTTGTTAAACATTGTGATATATTTCCATTCTATGGAGGTCAGGGGCGAACGAACAACCAATAATTTTATTATACCATATTTCTTCAAACTGAAACATAATTATCAAAATATACTTATGCAGATAGATACGAAAAGTCTTTATTAAAGTTTGTGCCTATTTCCATTCTATGGAGGCCAGGCGCGAACGCAGACCCCACAATTTTATTATACCATTCCTATTTAAGTTAAAACATACTTATCAAAGTATTATTATGTACATCTATATCAAAAACTCTTGTTACGGTTTTTTTTTTTAATTTTTAAATTTTTTATTTCCATACTTTGTGGACCAGGCGTGTACGCAGACCCCACAATTTTAATGAATCATCATTATGCCAGATCAAACATACCTATTCCTGTGTCTCGATACATCTTCTATCATTATATGTGATCAGTTTTCTATAATAGTCAACCATATAGGAGCCTGTTCGTGACCAAACACACACACAGACGTTCAGCTTTATATATAGATATTGGATGGTTATGTAAGCATCCACATTTCAAACGAAACAGTAATCAAAAATATATATAATACACTCGTGTAAAAACAAACTCGGATTTATTCTCGAGGAAAATATAGCTGACATTTGAAATGTGGCTATATCTTTGGGAATCTGCTACGACTGACTTTTGTAAAACAGTTTGGCTTCGTTTCAAATACTTTTGGAGGGAGAGTGCATCATTTTTATCGCATTGTTTCCTTTTTTTGGACAATTCTATTCATTCTGACAAAACTACGACTGTCATATTTTTGGCTTTGCATAACGTTATAAAACTTTACATTTTTTATTTTTTTATTTATACTCTGACGAGTGTTCTTATCGTGACTCCTTACTTTTTTTTGGGGAGGGGGGTTGTTTGCTTTGGACATTCACTTTTTTTTTTTTTTTTTTTAACTCAGGCTGTTTTCTTCAGGTGTCTTTCTGAGGAAACCGGCCTGGCTATATAAAATAGAAATTCAATAACAATAAGTTACTCCATGTTGACACATTGAAGCCAAGAACCAGTGTCATAATGGATAAAGTAATAGGTAAACCTCAGTTGTTAGTCACACTCTTCTGGAGGTTGAAGGTTCAATCCTCAGTGCAGGCAATATTACGAATATAATCATGAATTACTTAAGACTTCTATCCGGTCATGGCTGATGGAGCAAGAATATGTTACCCCAGTGGATTAAATAAAGAGTTCCATTGAAATTCAATACAAGTTTCTAATTTTGACAGAAAGATTTCCTAGAAACGTAAAAGAATTCTTTTAATATTTGGAACTAAATACATTTAGATTATTTAGATTCTTCGGAATACTGTTCTCATCTTGAGTGTTATTTTCAAAACGTTTTAACCGATGTAACCCTGGCGTAACAGATAAATTAATAGGTTTGGAAGTGACACTCTTCTAGAGACTACAGGTTCAATCCTCAGTGCAGACGACATTAAGAATACAATTGTGAATTAGTTAAGACTTCTTGCTGGCAGAATGAGAGCATTCTAGCCTTGTGGATTAAATAAATCTGTACAGTTTCACTCATCCATTTTATGTCTGTCTGTCTGTCTGTCTCTCTCTCTCTCTCTCTCTCTCACTCTTTCTTCTTTCTCTGTTAGAATGCTTTCTGGTACAAAAATCTGTTTTTCCCCATTTAATGGGCCGTACGGGACTAAGATACGAGATGGAAAAAATTAAAAACAAACAAACAAACAAAAAAACCCAGAAAACGTAGCCTTGTCAAGTTTACAGAACCACGTCACTATAAAAAGGCATACAACATAATTCTGCAAGGACCCGTGGGATAGTGGATAATGTACTTGGTCAAAATTCACTTGTAAGTCATACACTTCTGAGGTGTAAGGTCACACCCTCCGAGTAGGCGACACTCAAAAGTACAATTGTGAATTTCTTAGGACCTCTACCCAATCATGGCTGATGGAACAAGAGCATGCTACCCCTATGGATTAAACAAAAGGTTCCGGTTGAAATTCTGTGCAAATTTTGAAGTTGGAGAGAAAGATTCCTGAGTGTGACAAAATACATCTGATGAAGGTCGGTTTCATCGTCCGAAACACTCTTATCATAAGAACAGTAATCTGAACAATCGAAATAATTCATTTTTTTTAACGATTAAAAATAATGTACTTATATCATTACAATGAAACAGCATTGCAAATAGTTCTGCTAAAAAATAAGTTATCTTCTATGAAATGATAGAAATGGTAAGTAGAAATAAAAGAAGAGTAAACAGGAATGTCTTTCGTAAAGGTTTTATCAACTTAAAAGTATACACGTGTTTTCGAGAAATCAATATGGCGGAATCCTTAATTCCGGCCAAGGGGAATAACTATGATCCTTTATTTTCGGAAGAGTCAAAGCAATTTATTCTAACATTTTCCCCTTCAACAATAATTAATTATGAAATTGCAGAAGTTAAATTTAGTCTGTTCAGTACTAGGTTAAGAAGTCCTCATATTTACTTGGAAATCGTTGCATTCTGGCACTGACTCACAGGGATTTTGGTCCTCAGCATCCACATCTTGGGAAGCATGGATATTTTCAGGATCAGGTAAGGGATTCTTCTCCTTCAACGTAGGTATTGTCTTCGTCAGTTGGCGGTTCTTTAAGGGCTTCAGGGCTTGCAGGATTGTTTTCATTGTGTTGTTCTTCTTGATTTGAGGAGTTAGGAGCCAGGACAGTAGTTTCAGCACCAGAGGGTAGTCGTACGTGAGCATAGTATGATATGGGTTGATGTCTAATAGGGTAGCAGGGGTTACCGGAGAGTCGAGCTTAATAGACTTAGTATGGTTTCTAACATATATTGGTGCCTGGTTTCACTTAAGTGGGAACAGAAATTCCGGAGGAAGATTTACGACTATATTTGAACATTCTGTCATGAGGAGTCGTATTAGTGACAGTGCATAGTAACGAACTAATTGAATGCAGAGCGTTTGGTAGTATGTCTTCCCAATGGGGCAGTTTCATGTTCCTAGAGCGTAAGGTCGTTTGGATGGCCTTCCATAAAGTTCCATTGAGTTTCTCAACTTGCCCATTACCCTCAGGGTGGTATCTACTTGTTTTAGAGGTGGCGATACCTTTGCCATGTAAGTGATCTTTGATTTCTCCTGCAAAGAAGTCGGCAGCCCAGTCAGTGTGTATCGTATCAAGCATACCAAAAATTGAAAATAGTTGGTTTAGGCAGTGGATCATGGTTTTGTTAGTCATATCCTTACAGGGGAAGGCAAAGGGAAAGCGAGTATATTCATCAATTATAGTGAGTAAGTATTTGTTACCACGCACAGAAGTAGGTAAAGGGCCTTTAAAGTCGATGTTTAATAGCTGGAAAGGTAGTATAGCCTGTATGAGTGTTCCTTTGTTACAACTGGCAAATTTAGGTTTCAGATACTGACAGGAGGAGCACGAGTCTGTTATATTTTTAATTTGTTCTAAAGAGAAAGGAAGGTTTCCTGTCCTGATGGATCATTTATTGAATAATGCAACACAGGCAAAATTTGGGAGATAGAAGGGACTCTTTATGCCACTTTAAATTTCTTGAAGTTCGATTATAAAGGCCATCAAATTTATGTTTATATAGACAAGCCAGGCCTAGAAAGTTGAATACACTGTAATTAACAGTAATTTTGAATTTAATTTTATCACAACTATTGGCAACATTATATTTAATGTTTAATTTTACTGTTTACTTTTAATTTTACGTTTATTTTTATTTAATTTATTTTATTTTATTTATTTATTTTTTTAATATTCAATTTTACATCTAATTTATTTTCAGCTTTATTATTACTACTATTATTATAATTTTCATTATTATCTTTCGTACTATTATAATTACCCTAATATTATTTGGTATATTTTTTACCACTCTCATAAGTAGCTATGGTTTCCTTACTCCCCCACTTTAACATCAATATGTATACTTAACCTTTTGCATCAAGTTATACGCACTCATAGTAATTGCCACCCTAATCTCCGACCGCTCTCTTATGATCATGCTCCCTATATCATAACAGTAGAAACTTAGAAATATATTGCCGCATATTACCTTTCAGTTTTACAACCTTGCATGCCACCCCCAAATTAATAAAAATTACCCACTCCATAGAAAATAGACACCCCACAAACCGTTAAAATAAATTACCATCCAGCAACAATACACCACCTATTTAACCATAATACATATACCCCTTAATCTCAACACTATGTTAAAGACCATATATATTATTATATATCATACTATATATAATAAGCTTCTCCTTATTTATTTAGAATTCAATAAAGCTTCCCCCAACATTCTATAATTCCTCTTAATCTTTTTCATCCCTAATGAACCTTACGCTAGACGCCGCATCTCCCCGATGCTACCTAGCACCTTCTCTACTCTTCTGATGAGAAGTAATAGGCTTCGAAATTCCCTGGCATAAAGAGTCCCTTCCATCCCCAAACTTTGCCTGTATTCCATTATTCAATAAACTAGCGGGGGGTACCCGGCGTTGCCCAAGTGTTTGTTTCCGGGACGGGGGGGGGGGAGTTTTAAAAAATGTTATGGTAGGTAAGTAGGAAGGATCAAACCCGGAGTCATGAGTAAAAGTAGGAAAATAAAGTGTGAAAAAAAAACAAAAAAACATCTGCAACGTTAACAGTTCGGCCACCAAGAAAAGTCCATTCCAGTTGTTTAGGAAAAAAAAAAAAAACGACTACGATAGGTCGGCGCGAACGTGAAAATATAATGTGAATTGTCCAGCACGCTAACCACTACGCCACAGATCACTGAAGCTTAGTTTAGTGATTTTAAATAACTTTGCATGAAAGAACTACGAAGCCAAACCGGTGTTCTCTTCTCAACTGTTCCTTGTGAACGATCCCCAAACAGTGTTAAGTGGTGACAGGGGGAGGAGGAATTTATAAGAGAGAAAATATTTTACCACTTCCATTGATCTTAACCGATTTTGGCCGTGACTTCTCAGCAGAAAAAGTATAGAAATCTAAGATTATCGAGGAATTTGAGAAATAATAAGCCTATAACACACCTCAGATATTGTTCTGCCGTTTGTGCATATTATATTTGCATGAAATACCTTGATTTTTAATCCTATTAAGGTCAAAATCAGACGGGAAAAAATGTGTTCATTTTATTTATATAGAGATGATCCATTCTATATCTATCAATATATAGTTTTGTGTCTTCATTTCATACTCTTGTTTTCCTATTGTATAAGCTTCAATAATTATTGTTGAGCTTGGCATTATCCGGATAAGTCTCCTTTTGTGGAATTGATCTGTCTCTTTTCCTTTTACACTAGCGAGGGGTACCCGGCGTTGCCCGGGTGTTTGGAGGTGTGTGTGGGGGGGGGGTAAAAAAAGTAAGTTTGAGGATCGAACCCAAACCGTTGAGGCAAAGTTGTAATTTAAAGTGTGTAAAAAAACAATTTTGACGTTAACCATTGCCCCACCGCGAGATGCTAAGGAAAACACGTTTGAATTTATTTAATTACTTGGATTTAGCAGGTGCCCGTTTTAATGAGTTAATGAGGTCAAGTTTGACTGCGGGATTGTATTCATTTACTGCTAAACGCTTTCCCCCCCCTCCCCAAGATGTTATAGGAAAAAGACTAACACACATGCGGCGAGCGACAAATATTGAATATTTATCTTACCGAAATCGAGCAAATTAAATAGACAGGCGAGCTTCGTTGTTAACTGTGAGATATTACGATTTATATGTGATATAAAAAGTTTTAAAAAGTTGTGAAGCGAGCGACCGCTTCTCTAAAAAAGCCTTTTGTTGACATACAGAAAAAGCGAACACACACACACACACATACATACATACATTTTCACTTATATATATATATAAATTAAGCTCTCTCTCTCTCTCTCTCTCTCTCTCTCTCTCTCTCTCTATATATATATATATATATATATATATATATATATATATATATATATATATATATATATATATAGGGACGGACAGTGAAAGTGTAACGTTGCCGTTACAAACAAAGGAAATAAAATCCCAGTCGGCATTATTTTCTTTTTTACAAAACGTTTTTAGTAAATTCCAGCAGTGGCAGACTGAGGTTCTAATCGTTGAATGTTTGAGTTACAGAAAAATGAGAATGATTTTCAGATCGCCAAGTTCACCGTGTCGAAGCACATGTAACAAAAATTTGTTCTGTTCCCTATTCGACGTTATCGCAAACAAGCTTTTTTCAACTGACACCAGATTGCAAAGTACACCGAACCGACGTCGAGCCGACAAAAAAGAATCGTTCCCAATTGAAGAACTGCTGGCTTTTTATATTGTCAAGCCCGAACGCGTCTCAATTTGCATGACACGTTTTTGTCTCATGTTTGTCAGGTTTCGAGTTTAAGACTTTTTTCTCTTTCTTTTCTTAAGCGAATGACATCTGTGCTAATCATGCACTCATGCAGTGCACACTACAATTTCCATACATTTCCCTTCAACAGTTTGCACTTTGGAGACGGAACTCTTTTCGAGATAAGTCGCTGCTATATTAATTTTACTTTTATCTTTTTAGATTCAAATGTTAATAACTACATTTTATTTCAGTATTTAATTTATATTTTTATTTTTTGATTGTTTTATTTAATAATAGCGTTTCTCGTCCATAAATATTTATTTTACCTACCTAGTTGATTGCATAAATAGATTAGGCAATTGTATTTATTTTCAGTTCGTGAGAGGGGAATCTCTCACCATACTTTCCATTAAACATTCCAATCGGACTCTCATTAAGTACAATACTTAATAGAATGTTTTTTTTTATTTGGAGAGTAGAGAACGCATTGTGGATGAGTTATCGGTAGTTCCCGTTATCCTCGCTTCTTTTTATTTGTCTTTCATTTTTTTTAATGAATGATTTTTCTGACAAAGGGAGAAAAAAAAGCTGTATTCTAGGGTGACAGTATTTTGCGCAAACAGTCGCTAGAGATGTCGGAAATTTTCTGTTTCTATGTCTATCCTTGTAGCCATGTAATTAGTAAGGGTGCTGGAGGTAAACGTTTTATTTGGGCTGACGTTATCCGACTGATAGTCAGGGACTCAAACCTTGGATTAACCACTAAGGAGGCTGTCCTATCAGCAGGTACAAAGTACGGGGGCTGCTGTATTGCGATATGGTGAATGGATTCTGGGCTATGCAGCAGCTTCTGGTGGGGCCTCTCGGTGCCATATTAGTGGGTAATTGTTACGACTTTACCTTATCATGTTCTACAAAAAAAAAAAAAAAAAATTCTTCGGTTCTTTTTCTCTCTTAGTTTCCCTTTCTGTCCTACTCTAAGCAAGTCTGACGACCTAGTCCACAAATTCCAAAACTCCATCATGATAAGTTTCAAGAAAAAATACACGATTAAATCCGTATCTCCACTACCATGTCTCCTTCTCCAACATCAGGGGTCTACGTTCTAACCTTCCAGAGGTTGAAACCCAATTACAGGAGACTAAACCAGACATATTATTTCTAAGCGAAACTGACATTGGACAGACCATTTCCCTAGATGAGTTTGTAATTAAAGGATACTCTAACTTCCAAATCTGACCCCCAAGATCGCCATGGGCATGGAATATGTGCCTATATTAAAGATGGCTTTCCATGTGGTAGGGACATCTCCAGAGAAGATCCTAACTTACCCTATATGTGCTTCCGGGTTGCACTAGCTCACACTACTGCATTTATATTTACTCTCTATCGCCCCCACAACAGCGGAGTTACAATCTTTAAAAGAATATCTGAGAAAATTGACCACGTCCTATCTGCTTATCCTTCAGCTAACATTCACATATGTGGAGATTTCAATGTTCATGACGTGGAATGGTTGATCCATTCAAACAAGACCGATGATGAGGGGAGGTTCCAGCAACCTTTGTAAGAAAGTAATAAAGAACGCAAGAGAGTTGTAGCTGAGCTGCGGCTTGGCTCCCACCAGTTTTGGCAAATAGCAAACAGGATCCTGAACAGAAGCGTGTGCTCTATCTCAACTATCATCAATGGACCTGAAGTCATTTCGTCAACATCAGACAAAGCCAATCTCTTTGCCAAGAACTCTGCAGCTAATTCTACCCTATGCAACCAAATTTCCTCCTATATCAGACAACATGCTATGCAATATACAAATATCTATGCATGATGTCGCCAAGCTAATCAATAATAATCCAATTATAGTGTTGAAAAAGTTTCAACTAGAACTTGTCTCCATACTTACAAAACTCTTTAAGCATTGTCTTAAGGAGAAGTGCTTCCCAACACCCTGAAAAACCTCATCAGTATGTCTTGTATTTATGAATTCAGGTGATAGCTCATCTCCGTCTCAGACCAATAAGTCTCTTGCGTGTCATGAGTAAGTTGCTGGAATCCATATTAAATAAAGAAGTAGTCAATCACCTCAGCAGAAATAACCTTCTTAGTGACATGCAATATGGTTTGTGTTCTGCTAGATCCACAGCAGATGTGCTTACAGTTATATCTCATAGGATTAGTGAATCTCTCGATGCAGGCTACCTTTCTAGGAAAACTGCTCTTGACATATCAAAGGCCTTTGATAGCATATGGCATAAAGGTTTACTTCACAAGATCTCCAGCTATGGTATAGCTGGAAATTTCTTTCGATTATAATATCATTTCTCTCTGATAGGTTCATAAGAGTAGTAGTTGATGGGCAAAAATCAGAGGCTCACAGTATTAATGCTGGAGTCCCTCAGAGGTCCATTCTGGGCCCAACTCTCTTCCTGATCTACAATAATGATCTTCCAAATTGCATCCTTACATCATTTGTAGACATTTATGCTGATGGCACTACCATCTATGGTATCTATGGTAGCACATCTAAGACCGTAAACGACCAAGTTCTTTCCAATTCTCTCTCCTCTGATCTTGAGCACGTGGTACAATGGGGAAAGGAGTGGCTGGTTACTTTCAATGCATCTAAAACCAAGCTTCTATCTTTACATCATCAACGTTCTAATCCCCATCCGACATCAATTGAAATGAATGGCTCTCATCTTGGGGAGGCCTCGTGTTTTGAAAAGCTTCTGGCTGGCCTTTACTCCTGATCTTAAATGGAACATGTACATCAAATCTGTTGCCAAAGTCGCTGGGAAAATGGTGGGATCCTTCTATCGATCCAGTAGATATCTCACTGCTAATGCAATTCTCTATCTATATCAGAACCAGGTACGTCCAAGGATGGAGTACTGTTGCCACATTTGGGCAGGAGCTGCTAAAAGGGACTTGTCCTTCCTTGATAGAGTTTAAAATAGACTTCATAGCCTCGTAGGAGATGTTCTTTTCTCTTCCCTACAACCTCTATCTCACAGAAGAGATGTGAGTTTGTCTTTGCTTTATCATTATTTTCATGGAAAGTGTTCGACTGAGCTTCAATCCATGGTCCTCCCTCGCCAAACTTTCACAAGAAACACTCGTTTAGCTGAAAACACTATCAATAATTCCCCCCACTCTTTATCTGTGCCTAAATCAAAATGTAGATTCCATGAACAAAGGTTCTTTCTTAGAACTGCACGCCTGTAGAATTGTCTTCCGTTGTCCTGCTTTCCAGCTGACTACAATATGGTTGTCTTCAAGTCTAATGTAAACAAGTTCTTGATGAGCCATTCCACTTAAGTTAACAAATTTACCAAATTTCCATTAATAACGATTACTATATTGTCCAGTTGACTACTGTACACTCTTAACCCTTATGCTCGAGTGGCCTCTTGGCCTTGATAAGTGGTTATGTCATGTAAAAAAAAATACATTTCCCTTAAGGCCTTTTACGTCTACTATTATATTAAATGAACTTTGTGCGTGTGTGTGTGTGTGTGAGAGAGAGAGAGAGAGAGAGAGAGAGAGAGAGAGAGAGAGAGAGAGAGAGAGTTCCCTATGCAATCGGAAACGGCTGGGCCGATTCTTTCGAAATTTCATATGAAGGTACTTGATGCGTCTGGGAATGTTCTTATGTAGGTTTTGTATTGGAATGCATCTGATAAGAACTAAAAATCGATAACCAAATAAATCCAATTAAAGAAGAAGTCCGATTTTGAGTATGGGAGGGTGGAACATTTATTGATCCTTATTCCATCCCGGGCAACGTTGGGTCTCCCTGCTAGTCATATATATTTTAATCACACAAATAATCTAAACTGAGTTAAATGGATGACCCAACCGGTCACATCTTTTTTCTAGTCTCGAAAGTGTCTCAAAATGTATCGAAATGCATCTGCATCTGATAAGTACTGAAAATCGATAACCAAAAAAACTCCAATGAAAGAAGGAAGTCCGATTTTGAGTATGATCATTCCATTTCGGACAACGTTGGGCCTCCCTGCTAGTCATATATATTTTAATCACACAAACAATCTAAATTGACTTCAGTGGATGACTCAACCGGTCACATTTTTTTCTAGTAATATTATATGTCTCAGAGTCAATCTATTGTAAAATATGTATTTTGTGGCAGCGGTGATGGCGACCAGGTATCACTGGCAATGCTAATAATAATATTCAGATTGTCGACGTTTTGAAGATTTCCTCCCCAAAGATTTGGAAATTTCTAAAAACTTAATACGAAACTGACGCTTGATTTTATGAGTTAAATTTAGTTTCAAGTTGATCAATTCAGGCATTCACATATTCTTGGGAGGCGTCGATAAAGATTTCCAAAAATATACAGAAATTAGATTTGGGCTTGATATTCCACTTTGGTTTTTATCGAGCAGAAAAAATGGTTCCCGTTGGGCAATGGAATAAATTGCTTCCTTTTTTTTTTTTTAGTTTATCGACTAAAAACAGAAGAGACATTTTTATTTCCATTTGAAATCTTATCAATATTTATTCTTTTGTTTTTACCTTTTGTAGTTTTTTTTTTTTTTTCCATAAATAAGTCACCATTTTTAATCTTTTATGTTTTAGAATTTTTTTAGATGAGAATTGATATTTTAGATTATTTGGATGACTATTCTCATCTTGGTTGTTATTTGCATAATGTAAACTCCTACATTCTTCAGCTGTATCTTTATTTATTTATTTAAAGTAATATGGTTAAGCTTAAACATGGAAAAGTAAAGGACTAGTTGTTAAAACTTGAAAAGAAAAGGACAAGATATTCTAGTAAAAAATAGAATAAATTTATAACTTAAAATATTGCAGCATTAAGAATTGATTATATAATGTTATGAATTGAATTTTTAAAAAATTCTTAATCCTACAATATTTTAAGTTATAAATTTATTGCAGTTTTACTAGAATATCTTGTCCTTTACTTTTCCATGTTTAAGCTTAACCATATTGCTTTTCATGCTTGTATTATTCCATTGTAATCCATAATTTTTCCTGGCTTCCAATAAATTCACTTGTTTTTTGTTTAATTTCAGTCTTATATTTTTGCTACCATATACACATATGTAATAACAATGTACGGCACTCGTCTGCTTTCAATAAAATCACTCAATTATCTCCCTTTCATGCCTCCATTCTCTCTGTTTCACTTATTACTTCTCTTTTCGAAACAGCAGTGAATTAGTAGCAACACTAGTCGCTGAAGCGACGTAGTTGCTATAGAAACCAGTCATAAAAAGCGTCGAACACCCCAAAATTGATCATAACAAATTGTTTTACTGAACGGAAATTGAAAAAATTTTTTTCATAATATAGCTGAGAAGGTGATCTATAAACTGTAGTAATTGTTTGAAATTTGGTCGAAAATGAGTGAGCGGTTAAGCTTTAAAACAGTTCCACTGCAAAAGAGTAATAAAAAATGCGAGAGAGCTATATGCTCAGTCCGTTAAATCCAAATTAGCTGTACAACGGCTTGGTTCCCATCAGTTTTGGCAAATAGCAAACAGGATCCTGAACAGAAGCATGCATTCAATCCCAACCATCATCAATGGACCTGAGGTCATCTCGTCAACATCAGACAAGGCCAAACTATTTGTCAAGAACTTTGAAGCTAATTCTACTCTATGCGACGAAGGCCATCAACTCCCCGTATTTCCTCCTATAACGGACAACACGCACTGCAACATACAAATATCTGTGCATGATGTCGCCAAGCTAATCAAGAACCTTGATTCCAGTAAAGCAACTGGCCCTGACGGCATTCCAATCATTGTGCTGAAAACGCTTCAACTAGAACTTGTCCCCATACTTACAAAACTCTTTAAGCGTTGCCTTCAGGAGAAGTGCTTCCCAACACCCTGGAAAACCTCATCAGTATGTCCTGTATTTAAGAACTCAGGTGATAAGTCCTCTCCCTCTCAGTACAGACCAATAAGTCTCCTGTGTGTCATGAGTAAGTTGTTGGAATCCATATTAAATAGAGAAGTAGTCAACCACCTCAGCGGAAATAACCTTCTTAGTGACACGCAATATGGTTTCCGTTCTGCCAGATCTACAGCAGATGTGCTAACTGTTATATCTCATAGGATTAGCGAATCTCTTAACAAAGGCTTCCTTTCCAGGGTAATTGCTCTTGACATATCAAAGGCCTTCGATGGTATGGCATAAGGGCCTACTTCACAAGATTTCCAGCTACGGTATAACTAGAAATGTCTTTTCGATCATAAAATCATTTCTCTCTGATAGGCTCATAAGAGTAGTAGTTGATAAGCAGAAATCAGAGGCCATCAATATTAATGCTGGAGTCCCTCAGGGGTCCATCCTAGGCCCAACTCTCTTCCGGATCTACATCAATGATCTCCCAAAACACATACTTAAATAATTCGTTGACATCTATGCTGATAACACAACCATCTATGGCAACACATCAAAGGCCGTAAATGACAAAGTTCTCTCAAATTCTCTCTCCTCTGATCTTGGGTGCGTGGTATAGTGGGGGAGGAGGTGACTGGTTACTTTTAATGCATCTAAAACCAAGCTCCTATCTTTACATCATCAACGCTCTGATCCCCATCTGGCATCAATTGATATGGGTGGCTCTCGTCTAGGGGAAGCTCCATGTTTTAATAAGGTTCTGAGCTTGACCTTTACCCCTGACCTGAAATGGAATACGTACATCAAGTCAGTTGCCAACATCGCTGGAAAAATGGTAGGATCCTTCTACCGCTCTAGAAGATATCTCCCCCCAGATGCAATTCTCTATCTGTATAAAAGCCAAGTATGTCCAAGGATGGAGTACTGCTGCCACATCTGGGCAGGAGCTGCTAAAAACAGCCTATCATGCCTTGACAGAGTGCAAAATAAGCTTCGTGGCTTAGTGGGTGATGCCCTTTTCTCTTCCCTGCAACCTCTCTCCCACAGGAGAGACGTTGCGAGCCTGTCTTTGTTTTATCGTTACTACCATGGCAGGTGCTCGTCTGAACTCTAATCTCTGGTCCCCCCTCGCCAATCTTTCACGATGAACACCCGTCTAGCTGAAACCACTGTCAAAAATTTTCCCCACTCCTTATCTGTGCCAAAATCAAAACATAGATTCCATAAACAAAGCTTCTTTCTTAGAAGTGCACGCCGGTTGCCTGTTTCCCACCTGACTAGAACCTAGATGTCTTCAAGTCGAATGTGAACAAATTCCTGATGAACCACCTCCTTAAGTAAGACACTTTATCAGATCTCCAAAACTAACGTACTGTACACACGATAACCCTTATCCCCGAGTGGCTTCCGGGCCTTGATAAGTGCTGACTATCTTGTAAAAAAAAAAAAAAGTTCTAAATTACTAAAACTGCCACTTAACCATATATTCAAACACTACCGTGTTTGAATGATATGAATCAGTAAAGAGAGAAAATGAAGGTATACAAACTATATAGCAATATATATATATAGATTTATTTATTTATTTAATAAGGGTTATACATCAATTAGAGGTGCTGGGTAAGTCTCCTCTTAAAGAATTTATTTTATTCTCTTCGTTTAACTCCCCCGATATATATATATATATATATATATATATATATATATATATATATATATATATATATAGTAAGTTATAAAAAAATATATGGCAATTAAGCTACACAGAATATTCCGCGTTTCATCCACACACACACACACACACACGCACACACACACACACACACATATATATAAAAGAAGTGAACGTGTCTGTGTGTCTGTCTGTGTGTCTGTTTGTCTGTGTACATTTCCCTACGCAATAACTCTGTCAATTTTTAGTCTACAGACTCAAAATTTGATATACAGGGTACTGAGATTTGGGAAAATCTATGTGATTCATTTTCGGCCAGAAATTTGGCTGTTAAGAGGTCAAAGTTCAACGATTTGTCCTTCGAGAACTCTACTAAACTCCTTCGACAATTTTGAGTCTAGACACTTGAAATTTTAGATATAGGTTCCTTGGACATGGATCTGACTTAATAACTTGATTTGAGCCCAAAACAATAAATGTTAAGGGGTCATAATAGGGGTCAAAGTTTAAAAAATTGACAGTTTTTTTTTTGGTCAGCATACACCTCCAAACACCCGGGCAACGCCGGGCTGGAATGCTAGTATATATATATATATATATATATATATATATATATATATATATATATATATATATGACAAAAAGTCTATATTCCAAATTTTAAGATGTTGTTCATTTTACCGTTTCTTTCTTTAAACATGTTAAAATATTCAATTCTTAACAGCACCTGTTTCGTAGCGCAGAATAATTCATGTAATTATTATGTCAATTTTTGAATTTATTTCGCCGTTTAACTAACTCATCAGAAGAATAGGAACATAGGAACTCATCAACTTAAAAAGAAAATATAGACATGATATATATATATATATATATATATATATATATATATATATATATATATATATATATGACCTTGTCTGTCTACCCGAGGAATGGTCTCCATCAAACTCCTGGGTCAAGTTTAGAAACTTGATATATACAGGATTTGAACCTGTAGAACAAATTAGATTTGGTCTTTAGCCGGTAAAAATAGCCGTTAAAAAGGGTTAAAATTGAAAAAAAAAAATGGAAATTGGCAGGTGTAAGTCAACTAAACCTGTTACTGCTACACATACGAAAATATACATGTATATGGTAGAGTCGGTTAAATTTTATCGTTTTCTTGACTATCTGACGCAAAAGACGACATTTCTTTGCTGTTGTATTCATTTCCATCAAATATAACCGACATAAATAGTATTGTTAGCATTTGTCTTGCTGCAGGTACATATAAAATGTTGTATTACATTTAGGACTACTTAAGCGAAAACACTTCAATCGAATATCAGGCTATTCTAATCGCAAAAAACGAAATTTCTTTGCTGTTTGTATTTATTTCCATCAAATATGACCGACATAAATATTATTTTCTTTTCTTTTTTTTTTTTTGTCTGATACAGCCAACACATCTGCAGTCGTTAACTTTATCGATTTTTCGTATTTCTGCAAGTTTTAAATTGATTTTTTATGTCTCATATAATCTACCATACATTCTACTGAGTAACAATTAAAATAAAAACGCTTATATATATATATATATATATATATATATATATATATATATATATATATATATATATATATATATATATATATATATATATATATAAATGAAAGGGCAAAACAAATAATCGTTTTGTATTTTCAATAATATCAGCATTAATTGGCGAATTTTAATGTCGTTAGTCTAAACCATTGATTCCCAGTCAGTGTGCCACGGCACATTAATGTGTCATAGAATGATTACCGGTATGCCGCGAAAAAATTATAGCTGCAAGCCATTTAATTTCATTTTTTTTTTATAAAGACATTTAATTTCCTAATCAAGATAACACCGCTCAATTCCAACTCTTAAGTTAACAAATTTACTTGAATTCCAATTACTAACGATTACCATATTGTCCAATTGACTACTGTACGCTCTTTAACCCTTATCCCCGAGTGGCCTCTGGGCCTTGATAAGTGGTGATGCTTATGTAAAAAAAAAAACTTTACATAAAAAAGCTATCAAAATCTTCAATCCTCACCTTCGTACTTATCGATTTTGTTATTTCAACAACATTTAAAAAAAAAACACGAAAGACTTAAAAATATTGAAAAAGAATTAAGAGTGTGTCTCTCTCACAATCATATTGTACCTAGTTACAATGTTTACCAACGGGACAGATACTACACTTTGATCTTGACCAAAAGAATCATATTGTAGTAGTAGTAGTAGTTAAAAAACACCAGGCACAACTGTACCACTCTTCTTATATAATCTTCTTTGTGTTGCATTATTTTAGTGCAAAAAGGCTTAATGAGTAGAAAATATTTATTTTTTGTGATAGGTGTGCAGTGAAAGCTAAAAAAAAAACTGTTATTAGGCTGGCGAGAAAGTTCTTGCTGAATTTTAAATTTTGATTTCAAATGATGTATTCTCCAAAGAAGTTTTCGTTATACTACCTTTACTTTATATATCATTTTAAAGAGCGTTTTTTGCTCTATCGAATCGTTTAAATTACAATCGTTTTACAACAATTATGTCTTCTTTTCAGTACGTGGAATAAAACATGGAAAAAAAAACAAACTCGCACAATTTTCTTATTTTAATTCAAGCTAGGCCGAAAAACTGCTGAAACAGCTCGTGATATCAACAAAGCATTTGACCAAGGAACCATTACTGAACGCATAGCACAATGGTGGTTTAAGAAATTTAATGGGGACGACGAGAGTCTTGGAGATGATGAGCATAGTGATCGGCCATCGGCTATTGACAATGATCCATTAAGAGCCTTAATCGAAGCCAATCTACGCACAACTGTCTGAGAACTGAATTAGACGTAACATATACAACCATTTTCAACCTTTTGAGAGAGATTAGAAAGATAAAAAAAAAAACTTGATAAATGGGTGCCTCATAAACTGAATGACAACCAAAAGAAACGCCGTTATGAAGTGTCATCTTTCCTTCTTTTACACCAACGACCCATTTCTCGACCAGGTTGTGATTTGCGATAAAAAGTGGATTCCTTATGACAACCAATGACACTCAACTCAGCTTCACGACACTTCCCAAAGCCAGAGTTGCACCAAAAGAAGGTCATGATGTTTGGTGGTCTGTGACAGGTCTCATCTATTACAGTTTTTGAATGCAGGCGAAACCATTACGGCAGATAAGTACTGTCAACAAATGGATGAAATGCATCAGAAACTTCGACAACAACACCCATCAATAGAAAATACTCAATTCTCCTCAACGACAATGCCTGACTGCATGTTACTAAACTGAACATTCAAAAGTTGAACAACTTGTGCTGCAAAATTCTGCCTCATCCGCCATACTCTCCAGATCTCTCTCTTACCAACTACCACTTTTTCAAGCATATCGACAACTTTCTGCATGAGAAATGCTTAAAAAACCTAGGCGATATCAAAAACGCCTTTAATGACTTCATCGCTACCAGAACACAAGATTTTTACATTTCTGGCATAAATACACTTGTTTTGCGTTGGCAAAACTGTGTTGATTCTGATGGAGCTTATTTTGATCAATAAATTTTTGATTGAGCCAAAATATGTTAATCTGAATGTAAAAGTTAAAAACTGCAAGAATTTTCTTGTCAACCTGATAATATTTATTTGAACTTTATGTTTACCGTATTATAAAACCTGTAATCTTACGGCATTTCAGTATTTCATCTCTCTCTCTCTCTCTCTCTCTCTCTCTCTCTCTCTCTCTCTCTCTCATATATATATATATATATATATATATATATATATATATAATTATTTCCACAGTTAGACACAACACCATAGCCCATACAAATCATGAAAGCCACATACGAGAAAGTCTGTTAACTAACATTTAATTAATAGACTTTACGTCCGTGGCTTTCATGGTTTGTGTGGGCTGTAACATTGTGTCTGATTGTAGAAATAATTTTATATATATATTATAATGGGTAACCTGGGTAAATTCCATATCCTCACAACTGAAAAGCTGTTCAGTTAAAGGAAAGTAATTCAGTTCTTTAGAGAACTCTTCTCAAGAAGGAGATTCGTTTGGTGGTGACTTCTCCTCAAAATACTGGAGCTGCCTTTGTATTCTACAGTTGATCTAGAGCCATCTCACCTAAGGTAAGCACAACTGCACTTTTCAGTCATCATTATACTTGTATTCATGTCCTCTTTATTGCTCTAAGTTGGTTATTTTACGTATAAAAAACATAAAAACACGTGAAGCATGCATGATCCCTCGTGAGTGCCCAGTGAACGAGACATGACAAAAAAAGGGGGGGGGCTAAGTTCAGCATTTGCCCTCTCTCCCCCATTTAGCCCCAAACGTCCCCAAAGGATGTCAAATCCTGGTGAAAATGAACAAACGGTGTAGTTTTAGGCACTAACATATATAACTTTGAGTTCTGCACTATGCACAAAAAGAAATGACCATCATTTGCTTCCCCGCATTTAGCCCCAAAAGTCCCCAAGGCCTTAACATATTTAAATTTGAGTTCAGCACCATGCAATACTGCTAAATAGACATACATAGAAAATGTTGGACAAATATGGTAAAATAGTCCCCAAAATGGAGTGTTTTTATTAGCCCTAAAAGAACCCCTGGGGCACACCCAAGAATTATCGCGAAATATAGACAAACAAAATTATATAGAAACCAGTTAGTTACAACTTTTCAGAAAGTTTTATGAAAATCTAAGACATTAATTTTTTTTAATAAGCACAAAATTGTCGATTTTAATCATTTTAACCCAAAAGGCTCCCCTCCCCCCACCGGGAGGGCAACCGGAGTTTTCCCGGAAAATCCATTCTGTTACTGTTTTACTCATATCATGTTTAATGTTTGTGCAAAATTTCAAAAATTCCAAGGCGAAGTTATTGAGGAAGGCGCGAACAGACAAATGGACGAACGGACAAAAGTGAATTTACAGGTCCGCCCTCCTTTTGTCGGGGGACCAAAAAGCTAAAAGTATCTAGGAGTTCCCTAATGTTGAATTTATGCTTTGTTTGACAAAGTGGAAATTCCATACCCTAAACTAGTAGGTGTTTAACATGAAACAGGCTTTCCTTCCAAATATTTTAGCCTCTTCTGCCATTTTCTATTTGTCATTAGTCTATACTTTGCCATTGTTCAGTTTGTCAGGAAAAAATCTTGGTATGCCTCTCAAGAAAGAACCTTTTCCATGTCTCCTCCTTATGGCAATCAAACTGCTTCTCAGCAGATAACATCAAAGCATACTTCAAAAGGTGTGGGGTAATGCCATGGGGTCCCACACAGTTACTACACTCTGTGTATAACTCTGCAGAACTGTTTGTCCGACCTGAACCCCCATTAGCACAGACTTCCTGGCGCCCACATCTATCCAGATACCATGCGCAGATGTGCTGTTTGTGCCTTCAACATCGAATGTAGATGTGCCTTTAACATCAACAGATGATCCACCCTTGCTTCTTCAAACATCTACAATGACTCAAAGTCCAGTGACCAAGACTACAATGAATATTTTCATGAGAAAGTTAACACCAATGCTGGTTAGGTCTGAAAGAAAAACAGACAAGGGTGGATCAAAAAACAGTATGGAGAGAACCTGATCTCAGCTGATACAGCATAATCACGTTGACACACCAGTTCCCGCTGGATCACTGAAGTTAAGCAACGTTGAACTTGGTCAGTATTAAATGGGTGACCATTTGGGACTTCCAGGTGCTGTATGTGCTCTCCGCTTATCTCGGCATTGTTTCCAGTCGTCCTGGTCTTCTCCTTGCCACTGGACTCAAACAGTGCCGATTCAGGAGAGGTGTGGTTGAGGGATTGCGCAGCCCTTGCCTCACAATTACACGCACTACTGCCCCTAAGGGGTATCGTTTGTCTTTCGAGACCGAACGGAAGCATGGATCTCAGCTGAATATCTGCAGTGACTCCAAAAAGGGCAAGAAGCGGAAGCAGCACAAAAAATAGAGGGCAGGGTCTCGAGGGAAAGGTTGAGGGACAGGAAAAAAGACTCAGAATCAGGCAAAAAGTATGTACTGGATAGCCAGATGCTGGCGTCTCACAGCTAGCCGCTGGCATTACAGAGTTACAAAGAAACGGCGATTACTTAGACAGTGATGGTGACCCGAAATAGGTTCCTTCCAAAGCCAGAAGAAACATTTGTTGGAAATTATTTTTGCTGCTATGAACTTGTAAAGGCTTGTAAAGTTTGTCTTTTGTCGGAGACAACAGATAGTTGAACAGTCTCTGATCACCTTTCTCTTTCCAAGTCATGCTTATACCAATTCCATACTGTTAAATGAATGCTCAGTTTACCGGTTGGCTTTATTTCTATCTTAATTTGTTAATGTTTCCCACACTATGCAATTGTCAACCGGAAGATATGGAATTACCCCCATTTTTATAAGTACTCAATGACTTTTTTAAAAAGCAACTTTTCTACTTTTCTGTTTGATTCTATTTGGTTTGTTGTATGATAACTGAACTGGCTGTAATCTTTTATATATCTTTTTATCAAGTGTTGATATGCTTTACTCAAGAATTAGGATTCAACAAAGTAAAACGAATGATATAGAATTGCTCCAGGTTATCTAATGTGTGTGTGTGTTTCATAGCTTTTTATTTATTTATTTATTTATTTTTTTATCAAAACGTGTAAAATAACTTTTCCTTTTTTATGATCGGCTCTGATGGATCAGTAGAGAGAATGAGTTGTATAGCGGCGCATCTCCGATCTCTCTCGAACATTGTGTCACTTTCCGACATGATAGAAGGCTCCTATTGCTTTTGGGATTTGTACACAACTGGCCAGATGGTTTGCAACAAGGAAAGAAAACCGGTTTTCATCAAACGAAAATGGAATCATGTGGCCTTTTCTAGGGTGACAATTTAATCGTTACAGAGTCGGATTTATAAGGTCAAGATAGAATTTTTTCACATTATATTTTCAATTTCTTTTCTGAATTTTTGAGATGAGCATTAGTTATTCATCAGTCTATTGTTCTCGTCTTAAGTGCGATTTTAACTTTTCAGTCGATGTAACCTCCGACCTTCAGGTGTATCTTGTCGAACTCAGTAATGTTTCTGTTGAACTCGGGAATTGGGGCGGAATTTCGAGTGGAATCTTTATTTACATCACGGGGGTAGCGTGCTCTTGTTCCGTCAGCCATGACCGGATAGATGTCCTAAGTAATTTGCAATTGTATTTTTCGGTCGCCCACACTGAGGATTGAACCTACAACTTTCAGGAGAATATCACTTTTTACAGTTGATTTTTCCAAGTTCTCTAACTACTGTGCTACGCCGCTACGGGTCTTTCCAAACAATTCTAGTACGAATTTTAGGATCCTAAAACCTTTTTTATTTTTTGTTGTAAATATCACTATTTATTACTATATATTAACGTATCTCTCTCTCTCTCTCTCTCTCTCTCTCTCTCTCTCTCTCTCTCTTTATATATATATATATATATATATATATATATATATATATATATTAATGTTTTTACTTATTATATGTATATATTATCTATTGTTTATAATTTCTGGTTCCCATATTGTATTAAATTCTATACCAGATTTGCTTAGCAGTTGGTTATTCCCCAGCATATGTGCTGCTTCTTTCAGTCGTCTTACTCTCCATCGTTCCTCTCTGTCTATAATTTTTACTTCGTCCCATAATGGTAGATGGTTCCCTTTTCTTTCCAGATATAGGCAGCTATACGTGTGTGTTTCATAGTTTAATCTTTTTTTTTCATCAAAACGTAAAATAATGTTTCCTTTTTTATGATCGACTCTGATGACATTTCAAACTCACATAGAAAAACACATACTTAGTTACACGGATTCTTCAATAACCTCCCCCCACTCCTCACGCCAGCCACAAATTTTGTAAAATATCCTGCCAAGATTTTCAGACCCCCACCCCCCACTCCGCACGACAAATTGCTTTCTGTGATAAAGACAAAACTGCTAGTCAATTATTTTTATGTTTTGAACATCAAAAGTCGTTTTTTTTTGTTTTTTTTTTAAATTCCAATTCCGACACAATTCAACTGGTTCTGTGTTCGAGGTTATAATTACAATGTTGGGAGGTGATGGCGGCTAAGTAGTTAACGACACGGACTGACGACCAGTGTGTGCCAAGTTCGAATCCATTTCATTTTTCAGAAACAATTAGTGATGCTGGCGACCTCTACTGCCTATCTTAAAAGTATGCGATGTCATTCTGGAAAGATATTGGAGAAATGAATGCTAATAATAGAATCACATAATTCATACAAGATGAAAGACTACTACTACTACTACTACTACTACTACTACTACCACCACCAACAACAATAAATGAATGAACGAATTATGTTTTGGGCATCCATTGACATGCTCTTCTGAAAATGTGTAATTACAAACACATACTATATAAAGTTGAATGAAAGTGCAAATAAAGGTGCCCTCAATAAGTTTCCAGATTTTTTCGTATGGGCACTTTTCACCTTTCAAAAATTAAACACCTGACAGACCATTTCGATTACACATAAGCAAATATGATGTAAAGTTTATACTGGTTGTCTGTATTCCAGTGACCAAAGGAAAAAAAAATCAGTCCACAATCACAATTTTTGTTTATTTTTTAATTTTTATATTTCGTTAAATACCTATATTTTCTTCTTTACCAGTTTACACGCGTTTCGCAACCCATAATGAAAAACATTACATTTTAGTCCATTTAGCTGCTCGTCAGAGACAATCAAATGAATAAAAACAGCATAGTGTTCTAAAACAAAATAAAAGGAAAAAAGTTCTTAAGAAAGATGAGAAAAACGGCAACTAACAAAATTAAAAGCTTACGTTAAAGATGAGAATCAGAGAAAAAAACTCCCCCTTTCAGAAAAATATCTTACACTGCATTGGAACTTTCTCTAGCCGCTATAATAATAGTTGCAAGAATCAGTTTTTGATTGATTTAGAGTTTTCATTTTCACTTATATACTTTGATGTCTTCTCTGACAATGCCTTAGTATTACTTAATTTGGATAATTAGGGGTGCTGTCACATCTTCCTGCAGTAGGTTAGAAATGAATACTGCAATTAACGGCAGTTATGGACCCAGAATCATGATGTGTACTTCTGTAATATATTTTTGCTAATACACTTTTTGTTAATTATACCACTGTGTTTGTCTTGATTTTTTTTTTATTATTACATTTTCACCCCAAACAAGGCACATTGCCACTTTGGTGTAGGAGGCTACTATCAGGGGCAACAACTACTGGGGTACTATCTAGGGATTTGGGCAGCAAGATGTTGGTTCACGTTGCACTTGAACTTCTGCATGTCAGTACAGTTGGGGAAGCAGGGACCTGGAATAGAATTCCAAAGTCTAGCGGTTCTGGGGAAGAAACTACTGGAGTAGAAAGATCTTTTACATCTAGGGATCTGTACAGTGTAGGGGTGGGATTTTGCAGCTTGTCGGGTCTGTTGAGGGTGTTCATGTCGTTGGGGCACAAGTGTCTGCAGTTCATCAAAGCATTCACCATTAAAATACTTGTAGAACAGGCAGAAGGATGCAACGTTTCATCGATGGGACAGAGGCTGAAGCTTAGATGCCAGTTCAGGGCCTATCAGATTTGCGACTCTCTTTTGAACCTTGTCAAGGAGCGAGAGACTAGTAGCCGATGCACCAGCCCAAATATGATAGCAATACTCCATACATGGGCGAATGGTTGCCTTATAGAGGTACAGGATACTTTCGGATATTAGTAGTTTTCTAGCACAGTAGAGAGAGCCCACCTTCCTTGCAGTGGCCCTGGCAATGCCCTCGATGTAATTGTTCCAACTCATGTTTCCTGTGAACGTTAGGCCAAGGAGCTTGAAAGACGTACTCTCAGATAAAGAATTTATTATTATTACTGGCTTGCAAGGCTAAAACAAAGTATATGCTTATATGGTATATTTTTTATGGAAATCGCACCAGACAAGGCATGAAGCTAATTGGTGTAAAGAAAAAAGTACTACTTCAAGGTAAAAAATTGCCAAGATAAGTGGTAGATGGAATAGATTCTGACTCAGAAAACAACAATTCTCCCTTCTTTGTCAGAAACATCGTTCATGGAATGTGAGGACTAAAAAAGAAAATAAGGAAAGCAAGAAATAGGAGGCTGGCGAAAGTAAACTGAAGCTTCACTTTTTGCGAGAAGAAGCTGGAAATTACCAAAACGATTAGAAAAATCTCTTGATGGTGTGTACACCAAAAGTTCAAGAACTGTTTTCAACATCTTCTCGAGGCAACAGCACAGTATAGAATAACACTTTCCCCAGATCTAAGCTCTGATGAAAGAAGAACCAGATTTTGAGATGCCAAACATTAAGACATAATTCAGTGGAGCGATACCATATCATGAGACATGCTTTCTTCTTCTTTTTTTAAAAACTCTTTTTCAATACAAATAAGGTATATTTGTTGTGTATCAATAATGCGGTTTACACGGTACTAGCTTGGAGCAACTGGTTTGTGTTCTAAGTTAAGTGCAAAGAGGTCGAAAGGTTGAAACTAACAGGTTTCAAATCCATTGACTTCCATTGACAACGCGTGCACCTGCATGCTAGCAAAGGTCACAAGGCAGGTCGGTACATTTTGAGTGCAAGCTGGTTAGCAGGGTGTTACCACCCCCACACATACACCTTAAAATAAATAGGGACGCACATGCGTCTTCTAGTTAGCCTACAGCCTGGAGTTCGAGAGTTAGTTAATTGCAGGTAGTTAGTCTGTTGTGATTCCGAGAAGGCGAAAGACTTCTTGTGGGGGCGATGAGATGAGGATAGACCAGGGTTTTTAAAACTTCTTGACTTGCAGACTCCTTTATATTTCAGGCTTTACCTTAGGGACCCCTTTATAAACGATTATGAAATTGACGCTCCAGTCCGATTGCTTGGTGGTGCCTTTCTTCCGATAACCGTGACATAATAACGACTGGGCATAATCTGCATTTCTCACCGGTTTTTAATCAGTCGTAGGCCGAAGATCGATCGTCTGTGATTTTTATTCTACAACAATATTAACAGCTAGGAGCGAGAAAAGTCCATAATGCTTAAAATATTAACATTAAATGAAAACAGCAATAGTATTTAACAAATAGTTTTATTGTCAATTACACACATGTAGGATTTTTCAATACACAATTAGTGAGAAAGATGTGCTTGCTTGGCTTTGCACAAACTGTCAATTCTTGGCGATATTACTGACAAACATACACGTAAGTCACTTTCTGGAGCAAGTCTAGATCTGTGTTTGTTTTTCAGATTGGTCAGTGCCGAAAATCCTGCTTCGCATAAGTATGTTGTTGCAAACGGTAACAAAATCTTAACTGCCTATATAATGGATATTCGGAGGCTACAGTGAGCCAGAATTTTGAAACTTGTTGCTGCATAAAACTGATTTTTAAACTGCTGTCGCATGAAATTTCAGCCAGTTCTTCCAGTTCATTTCAGAGATTTACCCCCCCCCCCCGCCTCCACATAACATATTGCCACTTGCATGTAAGGAGCTACTATTTGGGATCGGGTCTAACAGAGTACTGTGAGGAGCTGAGCAATGAGATGTTTATTCACATTACATTTAAATTTATGCTGGTTAGTGCAATTAGGGAAGGAGGAAACAAGGCGTGAATTCCAAAGTCTAGCAGTTCGAGAGAAGAAACTATTAGAGTATAAGTCTTTCTCACCTTAAAAGTGAAGGTGTGGGATCTTGCTACTTGTTCAATTAGTCGGGAGTATGTACATCGAGGGGCACAAATGCTATGAGTTCATCAGAGTACCTGCCATAAAAGTACTTGTAAAACAGGCACAGGGATGCAACATTGCAGCGATGGGCCAGAGGTTGGAGCTTAGCTGATAGTGTAGGAACTATTAGATTTGTGATTCTTTTTTTGGTCCTTGTCTAAGAGTGAAAGACTAGTGGTAGATATAGCAACAATACTCCATGCATGGGCGAATGTTGACTTCGTAGAGATATAGGAGACTCCCAGGTATGAGTAATTTTCTAGCACAGTAGAGGGAGCCTACCTTCTTTGTTTCTTCTATTCAAGCAAGTCAAATACTTACAGTATATTTGGCCAAAATATATTTATTGCATGAAACATCTATTGACATAGGTACGATTTAATAATAATGATGATCATGATGATGGTGGTGGTGGTAGCTTTTGCTTGCTGAGCAAATTCATTCATGGTGTATGGATCAGATGATTATTGTTGGCATTTCTTTTTTCAATATCTTTCATGTTCATGGCAAGTGCTCGTCTGAACTCTAATCTATGGTATCCCCTAGCCAAACCATCACAAAAAAAGACACTCAACTAGCTACAACCACTATCAACAATTTCCCACACTCTCTCTCCTAAATATAATTGCATATTCCATGAACAAAGTCTCTTTCTTATAACTGCCCGCTTGTGGAATGCTGTTCCACTGGGCTGCTTCCTGGTCGATTACAATATGGTAACCTCCAAGTCTTATGTCAGTAAGTTCTTGTTGAGCCGTCTCCTTAAATGATCCAAATTCTATTCAATCTACGTCATTAATGATTACTACACTACCACTTTACATTCATTAACTCTTAACCATGAGTGGCTTTTGGGCCTTAATAAGTGGTGATTCTCTTGTAAAAGAAAAGTAAATGGAATTCTTTCTAGAAAGACATCGCCTACTTATCGAAATGATCACAAGAAGATTGCCAACATCCGTAAGTGAAAGCGTTTCTGTGAAATGAACTGGATTCGATCTTGGCACACTAAGGTCTGTGTTGTTAATCACTTAGCTAGCGTCACCTCCCTGATGATGATGATGATGATGATGATGATGATGATGACAATGATAATGATGATGATAACAAGAATCCAATAGATCTGATAAATTTTAAACTAGGCATACCTGATTCAATAGGCTGTGATTGTATCTGTTCGGCGCATCATAGTCTCCGTCACACCTCAAATAGGGTTAACCTTACACATCAATGGGGAGAAAGAGATAATCAGTCCAAGAAAAAAGGGGACACACCCACGTCTGAAAATAAACGTTTGAGTTCAAAGGAAAAATTCCCAATGTCCAGATTTGGACTGGTGCCGATGAAGGAGATACAATCCGTTGGTTCATCTGGAAAATGTCCAATCAAAGATTACTAAAACTTGCTGCAAGGAAAGACTTTTATCAATAAGCACTACATTTACGCACGGACACTTATTGACTGCTTTCTTAGTGTAAAGGAAGTAATGTTATATATATATATATATATATATATATATATATATATATATATATATATATATATATGTATAGTCATCCACATACAGTACTATTTTGCTATATCACAGCTCATCAGTGCAGCTAAATAAGTAACTACTTCAAAACCAGGTTTGAAACTCGACTGCCTAGATGACAGTCAGTGCTCCCATGCTCCCAACCATTACGCTATTCAGCTGCTGCTAAGATGGGTATGTGAATTAACAATATTCAAATATTGTCCAGACGCCTAAGCTCCAGTTGTTTACACAAATACAAAAGTGACAAAATACTTATATTATCTATATAAAAGAGTAACTGTATGTGTGTGTAAATATTTAACCGATAAACTTTTAAACTACTGGTTACATAACACTGAAATTAATAGGAAATAGTAATCACATACTAAGGTAGTTCATAATGAGTAGAGTAAAATATTTGTTCGTATGAATAACGCGTACAGACATATATCGTCAATATATATATTATTCCTTAATTGGAATTTTTTATTTTTGAGATGAGCATTTTTATGTTTATTTTATTTTTATTTCGGACTATTAGTCTCATCTTTATTAGTTGTTGTTTGTTTGTTTTTTTATTGGTTCACAACGTTTCGGCCAACTTCCTCTGGCCTTCGTCAGGTGGTAACCGCGACGGATAGGAACTTCGAATCTCCTAACTGCATTCTCAGCCATCACTGCCATCCGTAGTTGTCGTCGTCTCACCACATTTTTGACCAATTACCTCTGGCACGCTTTTGGGTGGGATTGAAACCGCTATCTTCAGACAATGTTCATCTGGAACCGTAGAGATTCAACGTGCGTGTGGCGCAGTTGATAGAGACGTTGAATCTCTACGGTTCCAGATGAACATTGTCTGAAGATAGCGGTTTCAATCCCACCCAAAAGCGTGCCAGAGGTAATTGGTCAAAAATGTGGTGAGACGACGACAACTACGGATGGCAGTGATGGCTGAGAATGCAGTTAGGAGATTCGAAGTTCCTATCCGTCGCGGTTACCACCTGACGAAGGCCAGAGGAAGTTGGCCGAAACGTTGTGAACCAATAAAAAAACAAACAAACAACAACTAATAAAGATGAGACTAATAGTCCGAAATAAAAATAAAATAAACATATATCGTCAAGTTGAAATGCAAAATGTTCATTTCAACTGGCCAACATGTTTTTATTTCTTTCTGCGCATGCTCAAATTCAATTGATTTCTTCAAGTCGCTTAATATTAATACTTCATTATCTTTCTCTCAATAACAACATTGGTAGAGAACATGGCTGCAACGCTAAATGTTTTGGTTTCGATTCTAGCTGATGGGATTAGGTCATTTTTTGAAAACTTTTGAAATCAAATCTTTTTTTATTTTTTTATTCAATTTTCACCCCAAACAAGGCACAGTGCCACTTTGAAGCAGGGGGCTACTATCAGGGACTTAATTTGCAGGGGCATTATGAAGGGAAATGAGTAGAAAGATGTTTGTTCACATTACACTTGAACTTCTGCATATCAGTACAGTTGGGAAAGCAGAATCCCGGGAGGGAGTTCCAAAGACTTACAGTTTTGGGGAAGAAACTATTGGAGTAAAAGGCTTTCTTGCACCTAGGGATCTCTACTGTAAAGGGATGAGACTTAGTAGCTTGTCGGGTTTGTCAGGGGTAGTTACGTCGAGGAGGTACAAGTGTTGGCAGTTCGTCAGAGCATTCACCATTAAAGTATTTGTAGAGCAGGCAGAGGGATGCAACATCTCGTCGATGGGACAGAGGCTGAAGTATGTGTTGTATTTATAAATTTGAAATCTGCATGAATATATTTAAGCGTATTTTAGGGCAATGGAAATTGTTTATTTAGAGGCTGAGATTTATTATCCATACACGAAAGCAATCATTCAAACATAAATAGAAGTTCTCTTGCCCATTATTTTTAAGCGAAATTCAATAAAATTTAAATTTGCTTAAAAACAATAAATTTTATAAAGTTTATGTTCATCCACCCTGCACCGGTAAAAGTGCCAAGCGGCAGTTGCCAAGTCCAAGTCTATTGTAAGTATAATTCTATTCTTTTTACATTTTATTCCGAAATCATCTTACACCAGAACTTTACATTATTTATATTTAATTATATTATTATGTTACCCTTAGAATAGTAAAAATAGAGAGATAAGTCTTACAAAAAGTAATAGCTTGCAATAAGTGGTTTATCTATAAAACAAAATGCTGCTGTTCTTGGGGACCAAACGTGTGATTCAGTCTCGAATTTTTTCTTTCCATTTAAAATGTAATGAAAATCCGGCACTTCTACAATACTGCATGGTTACCACGTTTTTGGTTTTCGGTTTGGAGAATATTATTACCAGAACACATTTATTTGATGGTCAGTTAGTAGCACCTCCTTTCCATTTATAATGGTTCAATAACACTGAATAGAGATTTTCAATTGCGCTGATTACCATGTGGCCAGATGGTAAATTAAATTGGTGACTTGATGACTAAGGGTTTCCAAGATACTGCTAAAAATTTCCACAATGTTGGATAGCTTTGTGAAAGAGCAATCTTGGCCCCTAGAAATGATGCTGATGATATGATCAATTATAATCTTTTGCGAGACTCTTGTTTATGAAAAGTTATGAAAAGTGTGTGTGGATATAAAGAATAGCATCAAACTTTTGGGGTATCAAAAACCAAAGCAGATCCCTCAAACGAGCATGAAGGGGCAGTAATGAGAATCCTTATTGACATAACCGTATGAACACTCATTTCAGATCATTTGAAACCATTGCAGCAAGATTTAGTCTCCCCTCCATCAAGGCCAGAGATTTTGGGAAAATATCAGGTATTTTGTAATTCATATGAAAAACTAAAAAAACAAATGATTACGATTGAAACAGTTTATGGTTGTAAAAAAAGTGTTTGCTCCCAGGTCCACTCTGACCCCGAGTGGTAGTAGCTGTTAGGGTCCCAACTATGGGTTAAATAGAAACCGACTTGAAAATGGTTGTGGTGGAGCTCATACGTCAAAATAGACGGGAGGATCCATTATACTTGTTTTGACCCACTTATTTAATTAAAGTGATTCTTTCGGAAGGTTGAAAAAATCAGAAATGAAATACATATAATGATTTAAGGGTTTTTTTTTGTTTTTTTGTTGTTTTTCTTTTGTTTGTTTGTTTTTTTGTTTTTTTTTTGTTTTTACTTGTTTTTTGGTTTTTTTTTATCTTGAAGTGAAAATTTATGCAATTGTGGCAATCGAACATAAATAAATGCTAGCATTTTAGTTTTTTTTTTGGCCCAAGGGAGTTCATACAACTAAAACCAAGCTGACCTCGCAACAGTGACCCTTCTGCATATCTATTTAAAAAATATCACATTTACAATCATTCTTGTAGCTTCGAAATCATTAGAAATATTTTTCTCTTAACGATTTCGTTAAAAAAAAGGAAAAAAAATAAAGAAAGAAAGAAAATTGCGGGTGAGCTAACCTATCAGTAAACTGCCCCACCCCATTCTGATTAAATGGATTAGCCCCCTCGCCTCAATTGTGATCGATACACAATTTCAATCTCTCCAATTTTTTTTATCCTTCTCAAGAATTCCAATCTATATGTAGCTTTAAAGAAAAAAATGATTTGAAGAATTTTGGAGATTTTTGGAATGGCACCAATTCATTTCACATTTTCAGAATATATCATTTGTTCATTAATTCATTCTTTCAGATATTAAGCTGATTAGCGTGGTTACTCTTAACCCTTTCCGTTCAAATTGTATTAGGTCGTTAATAATGTCGTTTTTTGACTTACATATATCTGATAAAAACGATATTATTTTTGCACCAACCTTATACTTTCAAGCCGCCTTTCAAGAAAAAGAACAATATATCTTACTCTTATGGCTTGTCAGACTAACTGGTCTTCAAAGTACAGATCTATGCATGGTTCAACAAATAAAAGAGGGTTTATTTATGTTCGTGTATCAGTTGCATGCTAACTTCCGTCATGTGTGGATTTCATGATAAGAAATTTATTTATTGCATAAAAAAATTCCGGCGATAAAGGGCTAATTCTGCTCCCAGACATGTAAGCATCAAATGCCCATAATAACTAATAGAAAGAATTCCATTAAAACCATCTAAGCATCAAATGCCCATAATAACTAATAGAAAGAATTCCATTAACACCATCTAAGCATCAAATGCCCATAATAACTAATAGAAAGAATTCCATTAAAACCATCTAAGCATCAAATGCCCATAATAACTAATAGAAAGAATTCCATTAAAAACATCTAAGCATCAAATGCCCATAATAACTAATAGAAAGAATTCCATTAAAAACATCTAAGCATCAAATGCCCATAATAACTAATAGAAAGAATTCCATTAAAAACAGCTAAGCATCAAATGCCCATAATAACTAATAGAAAGAATTCCATTAAAAACATCTAAGCATCAAATGCCCATAATAACTAATAGAAAGAATTCCATTAAAAACATCTAAGCATCAAATGCCCATAATAACTAATAGAAAGAATTCCATTAAAAACATCTAAGCATCAAATGCCCATAATAACTAATAGAAAGAATTCCATTAAAAACATCTAAGCATTAAATGCCCATAATAACTAATAGAAAAATTCCATTAAAAACATCTAAGCATCAAATGCCCATAATAACAAATAGAAAAAATTCCATTAAAAACATCTAAGCATCAAATGCCCATAATAACTAATAGAAAAAATTCCATTAAAACATCTAAGCATAAAATGCCCATAATAACGAATAGAAAAAATTCCATTAAAACATCTAAGCATCAAATGCCCATAATAACTAATAGAAAAAATTCCATTAAAAACATCTAAGCATAAAATGCCCATAATAACTAATAGAAAGAATTCCATTAAAAACATCTAAGCATCAAATGCCCATAATAACTAATAGAAAGAATTCCATTAAAAACATCTAAGCATCAAATGCCCATAATAACTAATAGAAAAAATTCTATTAAAAACATCTAAGCATCAAATGCCCATAATAACTAATAGAAAGAATTCCATTAAAAACATCTAAGCATCAAATGCCCATAATAACTAATAGAAAAAATTCTATTAAAAACATCTAAGCATCAAATGCCCATAATAACTAATAGAAAAAGTTCTATTAAAACATCTAAGCATCAAATGCCCATAATAACTAATAGAAAGAATTCCATTAAAACATCTAAACATCAAATGCCCATAATAACTAATAGAAAGAATTCCATTAAAAACATCTAAGCATCAAATGCCCATAATAACTAATACAAAAAATTCTATTAAAAACATCTAAGCATCAAATGCCCATAATAACTAATAGAAAGAATTCCATTAAAACATCTAAGCATCAAATGCCCATAATAACTAATAGAAAGAATTCCATTAAAAACATCTAAGCATCAAATGCCCATAATAACTAATAGAAAGAATTCCATTAAAACATCTAAGCATCAAATGCCCATAATCACTAATAGAAAGAATTCCATTAAAAACATCTAAGCATCAAATGCCCATAATAACTAATAGAAAGAATTCCATTAAAACATCTAAGCATCAAATGCCCATAATAACTTATAGAAAGAATTCCATTAAAAACATCTAAGCATCAAATGCCCATAATAACTAATAGAAAGAATTCCATTAAAAACATCTAAGCATCAAATGCCCATAATAACTAATAGAAAGAATTCCATTAAAACCATCTAAGCATCAAATGCCCATAATAACTAATAGAAAGAATTCCATTAAAACATCTAAGCATCAAATGCCCATAATAACTAATAGAAAGAATTCCATTAAAACCATCTAAGCATCAAATGCCCATAATAACTAATAGAAAGAATTCCATTAAAAACATCTAAGCATCAAATGCCCATAATAACTAATAGAAAGAATTCCATTAAAAACATCTAAGCATCAAATGCCCATAATAACTAATAGAAAGAATTCCATTAAAAACATCGGATCAGGTAAAGAATAGATACCCCCTAGCAGACGACGCCGCCTGGTGGTGCCAGGCGCACAATTCAACTAACACCGGTGATTCGACCTTGACATTGGCACAAGCACACGGCGTCGGTTGTTTGTAAACACGTCAAATAGCAAACATGCACGAATATTCGCCAGCAATTTTTTAAAAAATATATTTACAAACTTTTGAAGATAAACCTTAGAATAATAATTATGTTTCGCGGATTTTTGTGCTAACGATTGATTTTTATGTAAAGTGTTTTATAATTCTTTTTTTTTTCTGTGTGTTTTTTTAATACAATTATTCAGTATTTATTTAATTATTCTTTCTTTAAAACATTAACTTTACCGACAATTAATATATTTTTTAAATAATATTTTTAAATATTGAATTTTGATTTAATCTCATGATACCATCACGTGATCAATTTATTAAATGACAAAAAAATCCAAAAGTCGAAGCCAAAATTTTACGAGGTATTAAAAGAAATTAATATTTGGACCATTTTGTTTTAAATACTGTAACAAATGGATAAAGCCATTTTCAAAGATGTTGTGTGTCCGTTGATTTCTAGAGACCATCTATCCATAATTGAATGGATGAAACAGCATTTCCTACTTGCAAATGAAATGAATTGTGAATTCTGTAATGTCCGTATGAATTGGACGAAACATTCAATGACATTGGATAAATATGTTTGGAAATGCCAAAATAAAATGTGTCAAAAATATAAAAACAGAACATCTATACGATACAAGTCATTTTTAAAAAATTCTAAGTTATCCTTACACACATGGATATTAGCAATATGAATTTAGGAAAACTCGTCCCGGGAAAACTCGTCTCGGGAAAACTCGTCTCGGGAAAACTCGTCTCCGGAAAACTCGTCTCGGGAAAACTCGTCCCCTTTCGCTAGGTAGGAAAACTGGTCCCTTATTGAATAAATATCGATTTTATGATCGTTCTTGAAGGAGATATTGCTGTTTAAAATAGACTATAGCCCCCCCAGCTAATATTTAAAAAAAAAAATTTTTTATTTGTCTAATGTTTTTTTTTTTTTTTTTAAATAAAATCGATTGCCCGTTTTCTACCTAACTGGCTAAGTTCTTAGTGGTTTCACTTATTTTAAAGCGTTTATTATGTTCATACAAAGTTAATTACAATTTTTTTGTTTCTTATTTTAACGATGTTTTTTGGAGTCATAAAACAATAATAAAAAAACAAAACAAAAAAATTAAAAACTGGGAGCGTTACTTTTTTGTTTTGGTTTTTTAATTATGATAGTTTTTGTTGTTATGTTTTTGTTTTCTCTCATACCAAATGCACTCATGCGTTATTTAAAATTATAATTTTATCAATTATCAACATTTATTGTCGTCCTGTCAAATTTTGCAAAAATTAACTAATAAATTAAAAACGAAATATTTTTTTGGCGCGAGAGATGCCATGTGATAACAATCTCTCGTTAACTAATTTTTAATTTTTAAAATTTTTACTTCAAAATTCTAAAATCAATCATTCAGAGAAAAAGTAATCACTAAATAAATTTATTAATCAATTTTATTGAAAACTCCGCTATCGTTTATCAAGAATCTTTTTAATTTCATTTTTTGTTGGTTGTTTTTCCGAGGGAGATATAGTTTTACCCCCCCTCTCTAAATTATATTTTAAAAAATATTAAAATTTGGGTTTGTATTACTGTACACATAGATTCGAAAAAGTAGTTAAAAAAACAAATATATAACAAATAAATGTTATCAAAGGCAAGATAAGTTGGTTACCCGATAAGTTACTTTTCTACCAAATTGGATATAATTCTCGTGTTTTTATTCAATTTAACATGTTTATTCAGCTCGAAAAACATGCAGTGTTTACCGATGTATTGGAAAATTCAAAATGGCGGCCGACTCTCTCTTAAACACGGTAAGTTCAAGAAAAGGTGTTGTAAATAATAAACTAGACAAAATACTGTTGAAAAACAACCGAATATATGTCAACTTATGTCACAGTAACATATATTGAGCGAGTTTCTAACAGTATTTTGTCTAGTTTATTATTTATAATACCTTTTCAATATATGTTACCTTGACATATATTCGGTGGTTTTTTAATAGTATTTTTTCTAGTTTATTATTTATAACACCTTTTCCCGAACTTACCGTGTTAAAGAGAGAGTCGGCCGCCATTTTGAATTTTCCAATACATCGGTAAACACTGTATGCTTTTTGAGCTGAATAAACATGTTAAATTAAATAAAAACACGAAAATTATATCCAGTTTGGTAGAAAAGTAATTTATCTTGCCTTTGATAACATTTATTTGTTATATATTTGTTTTTTGACAACTTTTTCGAATCTATGTGTACAGTAATACAAACCCGAACTAGAAATAATATATATATATATCACATATATATCACATCTTAGGGGTCTTGATAATCGCTAAAAAATAGAAAATTAAAGAAATTACTGAGGGAGATTTGGTTTTAAAAAGAAAATAATAAATTTTAATATTTTTTAAAATATAATTTAGAGAGAGGGAGAGAGAGTGGGGGGGGGGTTAAAACTATATCTCCCTCCGAAAAACAACCAACAAAAAATGAAATTAAAAAGATTCTTGATAAACGACAGCGGGATTTTCAAGAAAATTGATTAATAAATTTATTTAGTGATTACTTTTTCTCTTAATGATTGATTTTAGAATTTTGAAGTAAAAATTTTAAAAAATTTAAAATTAGTTAACGAGAGATTGTTAGCACATCCCTCGCGCCAAAAAAAATATTTCGTTTTTAATTTATTAGTTAATTTTCGCAAAATTTGACAGGACGACAATAAATGTTGATAATTGATAAAATTATAATTTTAAATAACGCATGAGTGCATTTGGTATGAGAGAAAACAAAAACATGACAACAAAAAAACTATCATAAAAAAACAAAACAAAAAAGTAACGAAAAATCGAATCGCTCCCTGTTTTTTAATTTTTTGGTTTTGTTTTTAATTATTGTTTTTATGACTCCAAAAAATATCGTTAAAATAAGAACAAAAAAATTGTAATTAACTTTGTATGAACATAAACGTTTTAAAAGAAGTGAAACCACTAAGAACTTAGCCAGTTAGGTAGAAAACGGACACTTAGAAAATCGATTTTATTTAAAAAAAAAAAAGAAAAGAAAACATTAAACAAGTAAAAATATTTTTTAAAAATATTAGGGGGGGCTATAGTCTATTTTAAAAAATAATATCTCCTTCAAGAATGATCATAAAATGTGTTTTCAATCGGTATTTATTCAATACGGGACCAGTTTTCCTACCTAGCGAAAGGGGACCAGTTTTCCGGAGACGAGTTTTCCGGAGACGAGTTTTTCGGAGACGAGTTTTCCGGAGACGAGTTTTCCCGAGACGAGTTTTCCGGGCACCTAGCAATATACCTATGGAGTCAAAGAATAAGCCAAAAAAAAAAATGCCATGATGCAACTGAATATTTCGAAACCGACGGCCAATGACATATAGTCGAAAAAAGGAATAAAGAAACCTTATTACCCATAATAAAAAACATTGTTTTACCAGGAACGACCATTCAAAGCGATGAATGGAAAGCATATAATACGATAGAGACTGATTTGGGATTTCCCCATTACAATGTAAACCATTCACAACATTTTGTGAACTCAAACAACCAAGTCCATACACAGACAATAGAAAGCTATTGGAATCGCCATAAACGATTTATTAAATCAATGCTCGGCTGTAGAAGATCTCACTTAGATTCCTATCTGATGGAATTTATGTGGCATGAAAGAAATTCAGAAAATACATTTTTCAAATTGTGTGATATCATTTCTGTACAACATCCATTTATTTAAATGTATTTTGTTTAAATGTTATGTTTCGTTACATTAAAATCTTGTATTTAATTTGCTTTTGTGGATAAGTAAACAAATAGGAAGTTTTTTTTAAATAAAAATAAAAATTATAAAAAGATTTCTATCTTGTGATACTACATTTCATCTTTATAAAAATAAAAGTTATAAAAAGATATGTGAATAAAATAATATATTTTTTTTATCTCGATTGTTTATATTTGTCATTTTATTATGCATAACAAATTGCCTCGGCCTAAAAGGATTTCTCCTTCACTGACCACCGACATACATCGCACTGTAAATAAATATTGAATTGTATTAAAAACGCACAAAAAAGAAATGGCCAAAACCGTATAGAATGAACCTTTTTTTATAAGTTTTATTCAAACAGTCTTTATTTGAACTTAATGGACTTTTTTTTTTTTTTTTTTTGTTATTTATTAACTGTTTTATTCTTTTTATCAAACAAAAATAGAACTTTTATAATGAAATATATATCATGGACTGTTTTTCAAACATCGAAATTTTAAAATTAAAGTTTTATTTAAAACAAAAAAAAAAGACGAGGTGTTTTTTCTTTTCGAGATATTTTTTTTCACCATTTATTACTTTAAAATTTTATTCAACAATGAAATGATAAAAAAAAAACTTTTCGTTAAATATATTTTAAAAAAATTATTATAAAATATCTATAAAGTCTATTTTTATGTCTGTAAAAGTTTGTTGAAAGTTCAAATAAAGTTTATAATTTAATTGAAAAAAAAAAACCCACCTCGTCTTTTTTTTTTTTTTTTTAAATAAAACTAACTTTAATTTTAAAATTTCGAAACAGTCCATAATATATATGTCATTATAAAAGTTCTATTTTTGTTTGATAAAAAGAATAAAATAGTTATTAAAAAAGTTCTGTACTCAGAAAGACACCCATTTATTGAAATATCTTTTATTTTTAAAAAAAAATCTTGCTCGCGAATATTCGTAAAAATTTAATATTTCAAAATATTATTTTGAAAATATATTAATTGTCGCTGAAGTTAATGTTTTAAAGAATAAATATTGAATTGTCTTAAAAACGCACACAGAACCCCCCAAAACACGGTACATAAAAATCAATCTTGGTCGCAAAAATCCAAAACAGAAAGAGACACTCGTTTATTTAAATATCTTTTATTTAAATACGTTCGTTTTGTTACTTATTTAAAAAAAAAAAAATGTTTTGTAAATATATACTTTTTCTTTTAAATCTTCAAAGGTTTTGTAAATATATTTTTAAAAAAATGCTGGTGAATATTCGACCATGTTTGCTATTTGACGTGTTTAAAAACAACCGACGCCATATGCTTGTGCCAATGTCAAGGTCGAATCACCGGTGTTAGTTGAATTGTGCGCCTGGCACCGCCAGGCGGCGTCGTCTGCTACGGGGTATCTATTCTTTACTTGATCCAAAACATCTAAGCATCAAATGCCCATAATAACTAATAGAAAGAATTCCATTAAAAACAGCTAAGCATCAAATGCCCATAATAACTAATAGAAAGAATTCCATTAAAAACATCTAAGCATCAAATTCCCATAATAACTAATAGAAAGAATTCCATTAAAACCATCTAAGCATCAAATGCCCATAATAACTAATAGAAAGAATTTCATTAAAAACATCTAAGCATCAAATGCCCATAATAACTAATAGAAAGAATTCCATTAAAAACATCTAAGCATCAAATGCCCATAATAACTAATAGAAAGAAGTCCATTAAAACATCTAAGCATCAAATGCCCATAATAACTAATAGAAAGAATTCCATTGAAACCATCTAAGCATCAAATGCCCATAATAACTAACAGAAAGAATTCCATTAAAACCATCTAAGCATCAAATGCCCATAATAACTAATAGAAAGAATTCCATTAAAAACATCTAAGCATCAAATGCCCATAATAACTTATAGAAAGAATTCCATTAAAACCATCTAAGCATCAAATGCCCATAATAACTAATAGAAAGAATTCCATTAAAAACATCTAAGCATCAAATGCCCATAATAACTAATAGAAAGAATTCCATTAAAAACAGCTAAGCATCAAATGCCCATAATAACTAATAGAAAGAATTCCATTAAAACCATCTAAGCATCAAATGCCCATAATAACTAATAGAAAGAATTCCATTAAAACATCTAAGCATCAAATGCCCATAATAACTAATAGAAAGAATTCCATTAAAAACATCTAAGCATCAAATGCCCATAATAACTAATAGAAAGAATTCCATTAAAAACATCTAAGCATCAAATGCCCATAATAACTAATAGAAAGAATTCTATTAAAAACATCTAAGCATCAAATGCCCATAATAACTAATAGAAAAAATTCTATTAAAAACATCTAAGCATAAAATGCCCATAATAACTAATAGAAAGAATTCCATTAAAAACATCTAAGCATCAAATGCCCATAATAACTAATAGAAAGAATTCCATTAAAAACATCTAAGCATCAAATGCCCATAATAACTAATAGAAAGAATTCTATTAAAAACATCTAAGCATCAAATGCCCATAATAACTAATAGAAAGAATTCCATTAAAAACATCTAAGCATCAAATGCCCATAATAACTAATAGAAAGAATTCCATTAAAAACATCTAAGCATCAAATGCCCATAATAACTAATAGAAAGAATTCTATTAAAAACATCTAAGCATCAAATGCCCATAATAACTAATAGAAAAAATTCTATTAAAAACATCTAAGCATAAAATGCCCATAATAACTAATAGAAAGAATTCCATTAAAAACATCTAAGCATCAAATGCCCATAATAACTAATAGAAAGAATTCCATTAAAAACATCTAAGCATCAAATGCCCATAATAATTAATAGAAAGAATTCTATTAAAAACATCTAAGCATCAAATGCCCATAATAACTAATAGAAAGAATTCCATTAAAAACATCTAAGCATCAAATGCCCATAATAACTAATAGAAAGAATTCCATTAAAAACATCTAAGCATCAAATGCCCATAATAACTAATAGAAAGAATTCCATTAAAAACATCTAAGCATCAAATGCCCATAATAACTAATAGAAAGAATTCCATTAAAAACATCTAAGCATCAAATGCCCATAATAACTAATAGAAAGAATTCCATTAAAAACATCTAAGCATCAAATGCCCATAATAACTAATAGAAAGAATTCCATTAAAAACATCTAAGCATCAAATGCCCATAATAACTAATAGAAAGAATTCCATTAAAAACATCTAAGCATCAAATGCCCATAATAACTAATAGAAAGAATTCCATTAAAAACATCTAAGCATCAAATGCCCATAATAACTAATAGAAAGAATTCCATTAAAAACATCTAAGCATCAAATGCCCATAATAACTAATAGAAAGAATTCCATTAAAAACATCTAAGCATCAAATGCCCATAATAACTAATAGAAAAAATTCCATTAAAAACATCTAAGCATCAAATGCCCATAATAACTAATAGAAAGAATTCCATGAAAAAAACAAAAAATCAACTGAATGTAGTTGACTGTTTCATAAATTGTCATTTAATTGTAAACCTAATGAAAAAAAATTTTCAAAATAATTTTTTAGGATCTAATGTTTAAAGGTGATTAATACATCCAGAAAAGATACCTTAAAAATTTAAGAATTATTTTTATAGAAAATACAATAAAATAAAAAAAATCATCAAGGATAAAACGCCGAATTTCGCTTTTGGATGAATGTCTTCTTTCTTTTAACACAAATTGAACTCCAATCTATCGCCCCCCCCTTTCACAAAAAGCACTCGACTATCTACAACCACTATCAACAGTTATGATCTGAAAATATGGCAAGGCTTGATTTGTGGAATTGCCTTATAGTTATCATTGCTCCCAAGTCCATTTTAGCCCGGAGTGGTAGTACCTCCTAGATCATCTGGTGCTATCAGATCAGGCTGTCTGAAGATATTGGCTTCTTGATCCTAAAATGCACCAAACATTGATGTGGTTGTTGTTTTTTTCTCTCATATTTCCAATCATGTTCTGCAAATTCAAACACAGAAAACATAGGGTTGATATGCCATTAAATTATTAAGCAATTAGCTACAACCACTATCAACCCCCCTCCCCCTCTATCTGTGCCTAAATCTAAACACAGATTCCATGAACAAAGCTTTTTTCCCAGAACTGCCCGTCTGTGGAACATTATTCTGCAGGCCTGCTTCCCGGTTGAATACAACACAGTAGCCTTCAAATTCAATCTAAATAAGTTCGCCATAAATAATCAAATTCTACCTAATTTACACCATTAATAGTTACTAAACAACCACCTTACATTCATTAATCCTTAGCCTCGAGTAGCTTCCGGGCCTTGATAAGTGATTATTCTCAAGTAAAAAAAAAAAAACCCAAAAAAACAGGCAAAATAAACAGTGGAGAAATATGTGGGTGAAATTTACTTTTAACAGTTCCTAAACTTTTGTTTTTTAGTAAAAAAGTTAACGTCCTTGATCACCATTTATTATAAAATTTCAGACAATGTAGAGTCACGAGATGTGTAAGAATATTGCACGAGGATCAGCAAAGTTTTGGATTTGGTTCCCGTGCGGATGGTGTACATAAAAAAAAGGGTTTATCGGAAGAAGCTTTGCAATTGTGTTAGAAGTAAGCGGGAATAGTAATGCCTGAGATAATGAATTGTAGAACTCTCTTCCCCTAAAAACATGGCCTTCATTAATCCTACAACTAACCCTAAGTTAGGGTGACAATAGTATAATTTATCCTTTTTCTTCTTGTCCTAAATGAAGTGTGTATGTGTGTGTGTGAGAGAGAGAGAGAGACTAAAATATACTAGTTTTAATTTAATTTTGACTGGACCGTGCAAATCAATTTTGCTAAAAATGTGTTGAAACACGTAAAACTTGTTTTAATTGAAGATTTTAATTACTCTTCTTCTTGCGTTTTAAATTTCTTTTTGAATAATGATAAAAAAAAAAAAAAAAATTGTAATGAGAGTACAAATAATTAAGCATATTTATCTCCCCTTGAATCTTTTGCTTACTGCGATTAACTAATACCTAAGGGACATAACTCCGTTTAGAAATGTCAACTGCAGCTTTCATAAATTAAAATTTACACATTTTATAAAAGAATTAAATAATCATTATTATATAACTAAATGTGAGTTAATCAACTTTATTTTCTCTAAGACTTCTTCCTACATACTTTAATGACACAAAATACATGTAAAAATATAGCTTAGTTCTGGAGTTTAAAAAAAAATATTTTAATTGTTGTAATTAGCCGTAATTTATAATTAATTGAACAAGTCACTCATCTCTCTTACTTATGTATTTCTTTCACTCTATGTTGATTTAGTCACGTTCTAATATTTTGTAATGTTTCTATGAGCTTTTTTATTATTTGGATTATTCAAACTACTGTTCTCATCTTGAGTGTTATTCACACAGGATTTTGGCTGATATGACCTTCAATTTTCTTCAGGTGTATCTCATCAAACTCTGGAATCTTTCTGTCAAAATTAGGAATGTGGATGGAATTTCGAATGGAACTTTTTATTTAATCCACTAGGGTAACATAGCCTTGTTCCATCAGCCACGACCAGGTAGAAGTCTTAAGTAATTCACAATTGTATTTGTAGTATTGTTTGCACTCAAGAAACTTTTAAAAGAGTGTCATTTACAACTGATTTTTACTTTATTCATGATAAGCAGGACTTATGGAAATTGCACGAAATGAGGAATATATTTAATCAACAAATATATTTAATCAACAAATATATTTAATCAACAAATATATTTAATCAACAAATATATTTAATCCACAAATATATTTAATCAACAAATATATTTAATCAACAAATATATTTAATCAACAAATATATCTAATCAACAAATATATTTAATCAACAAATATATTTAATCAACAAATATATTTAATCAACAAATATATTTAATCAACAAATATATTTAATCAACAAATATATTTAATCAACAAATATATTTAATCAACAAATATATCTAATCAACAAATATATCTAATCAACAAATATATCTAATCAACAAATATATTTAATCAACAAATATATTTAATCAACAAATATATTTAATCAACAAATATATTTAATCAACAAATATATCTAATCAACAAATATATTTAATCAACAAATATATTTAATCAACAAATATATTTAATCAACAAATATATTTAATCAACAAATATATTTAATCAACAAATATATCTAATCAACAAATATATTTAATCACCAAATATATTTAATCAACAAATATATCTAATCAACAAATATATTTAATCAACAAATATATCTAATCAACAAATATATTTAATCAACAAATATATTTAATCAACAAATATATTTAATCAACAAATATATCTAATCAACAAATATATTTAATCAACAAATATATTTAATCAACAAATATATTTAATCAACAAATATATTTAATCAACAAATATATTTAATCAACAAATATATCTAATCAACAAATATATCTAATCAACAAATATATTTAATCAACAAATATATCTAATCAACAAATATATTTAATCAACAAATATATTTAATCAACAAATATATTTAATCAACAAATATATTTAATCAACAAATATATTTAATCAACAAATATATTTAATCAACAAATATATCTAATCAACAAATATATTTAATCAACAAATATATTTAATCAACAAATATTTCTAATCAACAAATATATTTAATCAACAAATATATCTAATCAACAAATATATCTAATCAACAAATATAACTAATCAACAAATATATTTAATCAACAAATATATTTAATCAACAAATATATTTAATCAACAAATATATTTAATCAACAAATATATTTAATCAGCAAATATATTTAATCAACAAATATATTTAATCAACAAATATATTTAATCAACAAATATATTTAATCAACAAATATATTTAATCAACAAATATATCTAATCAACAAATATATTTAATCAACAAATATATTTAATCAACAAATATATCTAATCAACAAATATATTTAATCAACAAATATATTTAATCAACAAATATATCTAATCAACAAATATATTTAATCAACAAATATATTTAATCAACAAATATATCTAATCAACAAATATATTTAATCAACAAATATATTTAATCAACAAATATATTTTGATAAAGCTGATATTTTTCTGGATAGCACAAGAAATTAGTTTTTTTTTTTTGACAGAAAACTAACAATGCGCAGAAAATAACATTTTTATGAAAATAGCATCCATTATATTTTAAATATAGAACTGACCCAAATGAGATAAATTAATAAATACTCAGAAAGTAATATTGTGCTACATAGTTCAATACAAATAATAAAATTACATTCTAAGAGACAATCTTTAATTTACTCATTCAGTCAAGCACGTCTTGGCAGACAATGTTCTTTTTTTTTTTACTGTGTTTCTTTAAAATTTTACCTTTTTTACGTAATGTTTTGCTGACTTCTTTCTTTTGTAGAGGACTGCTGCTGATTGAAATTATGAATTCCTTTCTTATACAATTACAAAATGATCAGATATTATCAAAACTGAATGATATTCGAAAATGTGGCTACATCGAAGGGACGTAACTCTCATATTCTGGGGTTGCCAGACTGGCCTTTTTAAAGTAAAAATTCTTGAATTTAGCCTTTTTTTTTTTAAATAGTTTGGGCATCAAAAATTATATTTGACTTTTTTCAAAGGGTAATGTATGGACTAACTAAGAAACAAACAAACAGAATATTATATAGATGGCACAGTCCTTGCAGACCCATGGCATAATGGATAAAATACTTGGTAAACTGACAGACCAAGAACATGCTACCCGCCATGGATTAAATAAAACATTCCATTTGAGATTCCATTCAGATTTACAAGTTTGACAAGATGCATCTGAAAAAAAGGTTGGAGGTTATATTGGCTTAAACGTTGTGTGAATAACAATAAAGGAACAAGAGTCTGAATAATTCCAACAATTTACAAAATAAAATATTATATGGGTGGGTGGGGGGCTTTCATTTCTATGTTTCCCTTACTATCATCTAATCTATTGATATCAAGATTAAGAGAAAACAAGTCCACATTATGAAAACCAACATAAGGAATTAGTCACATCTTGTAAAAGGATTATTGCGTGAGGTTAAATTGGAGCATTTTAGAAAACCAAGAAATGCTGAATAATTTTTTTTATTAAATGAGAACCATATTTTTTAATTTTTTTTTTTTTTTTTCTGAAACTGTCAGTGGCATTCACCCCAATCATAGAAGAAGACAATAAAAATTGTGTGAAGATGAAAACAATAATTCAAATAATCTGAACTAACTGGACCTGTGGAAATTACACAGTGGACTCTTTGATATGCAATATATTAATTGTTTTTTGTATTTTTTTGGACTATTATTCTCATCTTGGTCGTTTTATTTATTTTTTTTTTTTTTCACAACGTTTCGGCTGTTGTAACCTCTGGCCATCTTCAGGTGCCTTCACACTGGATGTTATTGGTGAATAGTGAAAATTGTTTGGTTTATCTGCTTTCCCAACGAACACAGCCGTTAAAATTAAATCCTCATCTCAAAAAAAATAAATCCTCATTTCCCCCCCCCCCCAAAAAAAAAATCGGAATGGACCCGGAGCTAATAACAAAATTTTAAAAAGATTTGGCGCTATTTGCGTTTTAAATTTCTAACAGCTGTGTTCGTTGGGAAAGCAACCTTAACAAACATTTCTTCACTATTCACCAATAACAATCTATTTTGCCCTTAATTCATTCAATTAAAAATGGCATAATGAAAGAAAAATATAAGGTATTTGCAACTTCTCTTTCAATCATGTCCAAATGCATTTTATATCCTTTTGACGGATTGATTGTTACTATTTCTTCTGATGAGTTAAGGACAAAATAGACTCATTGATTGATATAATAATTAAGTGATTGATTTTGTGCTATGAAATAGATACTGTTAAGAATTGTAAGTGTCGACTGAATTAAAGGAATAAATTGTAAGATGGTCAACATCATGAAATTTGGAATATAGATTTGTCATTTATTCATCATATATATATATATTTTCCGAGGACCAGTTCTTGTTTACCTCAGCCGAGAAACACTTCGCACGAAGAGAGATGGTTACGCACATGTAACGAGCACCTGCAACGAACGAACGTCACACTATAGCACAGACGTAACTCCAGCGACATGCATCCACTGCTACAACGAACGAAAATTACTTCCTTATTTGAACGAGGTTCCTAACAACCTCAATAGCAATTTCAACGTGTTTTCCGCGTATTTTCAACGCCAGATTTTATATATGAATTTTGCTGTGGATGACGAAGTCTCAAAACATTCTGTCACACACGTGTTTTAGCTACGTATCAAAACTTTAAACCTTCTTCACTTTACCGAAATATTTTTTTTGCCATGTGCTAATATAAAAAAAAATATTTCAGCTTTCAATTTCATCATGGAGAACGTGTGGCAACAAGCCCAGTGCAAAACTCAAATAGCAACTCTCACGCTATTTCAACTCCAGTTTTCCACAATTATGGAAAGGAAAAAGCGACAACAAGCCTCTCCAGCGTCATGTTACGCGCATCAAGCCTCTCCACGGCATATCAACCCTTTCCACCAACAGCTCACAGGATAGCAACCTTTTTTAGCAAAAGTATATTTTACTTATTATCTAGCTCTACCTACGTATTGAGCACTGTTGAAGTAAATACTTAACATTTACGCATAAATTTATACTTTCGTATATTAATTTATGTGATTAAATGAAGTATATATATATATAACCTTAGATATATCTAAGGTTTTTGACAGGGTATGGCACAAGGGTCTTCTCAGGAAAAAAGATCATATGGAATTACTGGGGAATACATAACATAATTAAATCATTTTTAAGTAAGAGAAGAACCCAGATTGTCCTCGATTGACGTATGTCAAAACAATATGATATAAATGCAGGTGTCCCTCCAGGGTCGATCCTTGGGCCTTTATTATTTCTGATATTCATAAATGACCTCCCTGATAAAATTGTCTCTGAGATGGGCATATTTGCAGATGACACCATGCTCTATGGCAGGCATGGGAGGAAAACAAATGAACACATATCTAAGGCAATCTGGAAAACCTAGAGGAAGACCTCCAGTCTGTAGTAGAATGGGGACAAAAATGAATGGTAGCATTCAATGCTGCTAAGAGTAAGCTTGTTTCCTTTAATAATTACAAGAAACCTTCTCAACCACCAATAGATCTCGCTGATGAAACATTACCTGAATGTACTTCTTTCAAACTCCTTGGCTTAACGTTCACAGGGAACATGAGCTGGTACAAATACATCGAGGGCATTGCTGGGGCTGCTGCAAGGAAGGTGGGCTCTCTCTACCATGCTAGAAAGTTACTTACGCCTCAAAGTACCCTGTATCTCTACAAGGCCACTGTTCGCCCGTGTATGGAGTATTGTTGTCACATTTAGGCTGGTGCATCTGCTACTAGTCTCTCACTCCTGGACAGGGTTCAAAAGAGTCGCCAACCTAATAGGTTCCGAACTATCAACTTGGTTTCAGCCTCTCTCCCACTGACGAAATGTTGCATCCCTCTGCCTGTTTTACAAGTATTTTAATGGTAGATGCTCCAACAAACTACAAGCCCTTGTACCACCTCGACATAAATACCCCCGGCAAACCCAACAAGCAGCAAAATCCCACCCTACACAGCAGAAATCTCCAGATGCTAGAAAGTCTTCTATTTCCCCAGAACTTCTAGGCTTTGGAATTCCCTCCCGGGTTCCTGCTTCCTCGACTGTACTGACATACAGAAGTTGAAATGTAATGGGAGCAAACATCTTGTTGCTCAACTCCCTATATAGTATCCTGCAATTATGTCCCAGATAGTAGCCCGCTACATCAAAGTGGAACCGAGCCTTGTTTGGGATAAAAATGCAATAATAATAATAAAAGAAAGCAATAAAGGATAAGAGACAACAGAAGATGGGTTAGTTACAAAATAAGAGGGTTGCTAATATTTGTTGGGTTTTTTTTTAGAAATTATCAAAAAACAACTAAAAAAACAAAACTAAAAAGAAAAAGATTTTTCTGCTTGTTGCTTGCATGTGCGTTTGATTTTGTAGATGATAAATGCTTTTAAAACAAATGTTTTATCAGCCAACTACCTCCTTTCCGACGAAGAACCTATCATTATCCATGGTGCCATTGTCTAAGAAGAAAACATTTCAAGTATCTTGGCTGAACCTTTACAGCCATAGGGCAAGAAAAGAATGAGCTCGTAATCTATATCGATCGTGCAAATTATTATGCGTTAAGAACATCACACGCTCTAAGTGTTCGATATATACTACAATGCATCTGTCTGTTTAACTGAATCCAAAACGATCTGTGCAAGATTCAACACAGCTAGCAGATGGTGTGATGGTGGTTCAGTGGTTTTACAACGTGAACTGACAACCTGGGTGTGTCAAGTTCGAGTCTAGTTCATTCAACAGAAACACTTGAAAAATCCAAATAGCCAACATCATCATCATCATTTTAGTTTCCGATCCATTTTACATACTGGCATGTGTTGGACGGAAGTCGGGGGGGGGGGGGGGTGGAAGTACTTTCAAAATTAAAAAATAAAAAATATTGACCTGCAATAAAGTGGTAGCATAAATTCTCAAAAAAAAAAAAAAAAAAAAAAAAGAAGAAGCGAAATCCATCGCAACTTATGACTTTAGTACCGAAATTCTTCTTAAAAGGAGACTTCACATGCACTCACTGGCTGAGGCAATCATCTGAACACATACAATGATGAAGACAAACATGGAGCTGCTAGCTGGACGCCATGTTTTTTTTACTATTTATCACTGTAACCGGGAATGACCAAGGATTTAGATCCCAATCAATTCTTTATGCAGAAAGTGCCAAACTGTTTATATCCTCTAAAAAAATGTTATCACTAATTTTGGAAAGTGGAAAAAATTCTGCACAGTGAGAGAAATGGATAAACCCACAGTGACGCCTATAAAAAAAAAAAATCATACAAACTCAGTCTCTGAATTTTTGAGATGAGGAATTGATAATTCATATCATTTAGCTTCTTCAGACTACTGTTTCATCTTGAGTGTTATTTGCACAGAATTTCGGTCGGTTTAACCTCCAACCTTCTTCAGATGTATCTTAGGAATCTGAACAGAATTTTGAAATGAAACACTTTATTTAAACTAGGTTGAAGTCTTAAGTAATTCGCAATTGTATTTTTATTTATTTATTTTTTTTACATAGGCATCACACTTATCAAGGCTAAGAGGCCACTCAAGGATAAGGGTTAAAGAGTGTACAGTAGAAATTGGACAACATAGTAATCATTAGTAATGAAAATTTGGTAAATTTGATAACTTATATAAAACGGCTCATCAAGAACTTATTTACATTAGACTTGAACACAACCATATTGTAGTCAGCCAGAAAGCAGGAAAACGGAAGACAACAGCCGTGCAGTTCTAAGAAAGAAGCTTTGTTCATGGAATCTACGTTTAGGTTTAGGCACAGATAAAGAGTGGGGGGAATTATTGATAGTGTTTACAGCTAGACGAGCATTTCTTGTGAAAGTTTGGCAAGGAGGGACCATAGATTGAAGCTCAGTCGAACACTTTCCATGAAAATAACGATACATCAGAGACAAACTAGCAACATCTCTTCTGTGAGATAAAGGTTGCAAGGAAGAGAAAAGGACATCTACGAGGCTACAAAGTTTATTTTGAACTCTATCAAGGCAGGACAAGTCCTTTCTAGCAGCTCCTGCCCAGATGTGGCAACAGTATTCCATCCTTGGATGTACCTGGCTCTTATATAGATAGAGAATAGCATCAGCAGTGAGATATTTACCGGATCGATAGAAGGATCCCACCATTTTTCCAACGGCCTTGGCAACAGATTTGATGTACGTATTCCATTTAAGATCAGGAGTAATGGTCAAGCCCAGAAGCTTGTCAAAACTTGAGGCCTCCTGAAGACGAGAGCCATTCATTTCAATTGATGCCAGATGTGGATCAGAATGTTGATGATGTAAAGAGAGAAGCTTGGTTTTAGATGCATTAAAAGTAACCAGCCACTCCTTTCCCCATTGTACTACATGCTCAAGATCAGAGGAGAGAGAATTGGAGAGAACTTGATCGTTTACTGTCTTAGATGTGGTACCATAAATGGTAGTGTCGTCAGCATAAATGTCTACAAATGATGTAAGGATGTGATTTGGAAGATCATTAATGTAGATCAGGAAAAGAGTTGGGCCCAGGATGGACCCCTGAGGGACACCGGCATTAATACTGTGAGCTTCTGATTTTTGCCCCTCAACTACTACTCTTATGAACCTATCAGAAAGAAATGATTTAATAATTGAGAAGACATTTCTAGCTATACCGTAGCTGGAGATCTTGTGAAGTAAACCTTTTTGCCATACCCTATCAAAGGCCTTAGAGATGTCAAGAGCAATTGCCCTAGAAAGGTTGCCTCCGTTGAGAGATTTGCTAATCCTATGAGATATAACTGTAAGCACATCTGCTGCAGATCTAGCAGAACGGAAACCATATTGAGTGTCACTAAGAAGGTTATTTTGAGTGTCAACCAAACTGAGGATTGAACTTTCAACCTCTAGAAGAGCATAACTTACAACTGAATTTTACTAAGTACTTTATTCACTATGCCACACATTTTTACATTATGCGAATAAAATTCAAGATCAATAGTGCGAATAATCTAAGTAATACACAAGACACAAATTTTCATGAATTCTTTTTCACATATTTTATCAAATATTTATTTGCAGAGCAAAAATCAAGCAATTTTAGTGAAAGATGTAATCTGCCTCAACTGGAGAAGAATAGAAAATTTTTGCGCTGATTAATTTACATCATTTCATCTATGCTAAAAAAATGCACACAGTGAAAGGTTTTGATATTTGAAGGGAATTCCAATCCAGTTGTTCAGGGAAAGAAGATAGAGTAAAAAGCTTTCTGGCATTTAGAAACCTCAACAGTGAAGGGGTGTGATTTTGTTGCTAAGCAGGTTTGTCTGGGATATGTATGGTGAGGAGACACAAGTGCAACGAGTTCATCAGAGCACATTCAATTAAGATACTTGTAAAACAGGCACAGAGATGCAACATTGTGGCGATGGGACAGAGTTTGGAGCCTAGTGTTCCAATCATATTTCCTGTGAATGTTAAGCCGAGGGGTTTGAAGGAGGAATTCTCAAGTATTGTGTTATTTTTCATGGCTATTGATGATTGGAGAGGTGTCTTGTAATTGTTAAAGGAAAGCAGCTTAGTCTTAGTAGTATTAAATGTTGCCATCCATTTGTGGGCCTCATTCCATTACGGCCTGGAGGTTATTTTCTAACGATTCTGCCATTGTCTTAGATTTGTGTACATCCGTTCTTCCCTCGTGCATGTTATAGAGCGTTGTATCATCAGCAAATATACCCATCTCGGGCACAATTTGTTGATATATTTACTTTTGTCTTTTTTACTTTCGCTAAACATTTACAATAAACATTATTTAAAATCCCTATGAAAAAAAAAACAACAAAAAAAATTCAAGATTTTAAAAAAGTAGACAAATATTTTTTGTTTTAGCTTTCTTTTTATGTTTGTTTATTTTGTTTTGTTTTTTTTTGTTTTTAAATATTTTCTCTAAGTCTGGAAAAAAAAATTGTCTATTTTTGTTCAAAGAATTTTACCTAAAAAACAGCAGGAGCCATTTGTTGTACCTTAATTGAGGTACAACAAATTGAGGCATGACAAATTGAGGCACAACAAATGTATGACAAGGCATGAGAATTGCTCCTACTGATTCTCTATCCATGTAATATTTAGGTACAAATGTAGGAACAATAAATTAAGCACGAAAAACTGCCTAAATATTATATGAAGATAGAATCAGCAGGAGCAACTGTTATGTCTTGTCAGACATTTGTCGTGCCTCAATTTGTCATAAATAGTAAAACCACTATTTTTGACATTATTTAAACATGTTGAGATTTCTTTCCATGAGAATAAATTTAGATTTTATTTTAGAAAGTTCAAATACAAAATGAAAAAATAAAATAATTTTAAATATTTAATGTAAAAATTTCTTTATTTTTTTTTTAAAACAAAATTTTCAGATATTCATATAATGTTTTTATTATTTTTTTTTCTTCAAAAATGACATTTTAGCTACAGAACAGATATTAAAAAAAAAAAAAAAAAGGCACAGATGGCTTAGCATTATGAAGGAAATGTCCTGTCGTATTCCCTGCAGTTCCAGAGGCACAGACTGAATTTGATCAGTGGCATAGCGTTATTAAAAAAAGAAGAAGAAAAAAAGATTTGTCCAGAATGCTTTTGCTGGAATTGCAGAGACAAAAATAATTTGACTAGTGGCTTAGCATACAAGAAAAGAATGTTCCAGAATGATCCCTCCAATTCCAGAAAGTTGACATTGATTGATTTTATGTTCATTATTTAAAAGAAATATTCAGGTGCTGCATCTCAATCGCGTGGAAAAAAAAAAAAAAAAAAAAAAAAAAATTTAATTAAAAAAATAAAATAAATAAAAAAAATCAAAAAAATAGTATCCAATTTATTTGAGAGAAAATTGTCCAATTCGTCAATATTTAGAAAATCTTCGTAAATTTCGATTTAAAAAAAAATTAATTTATGTATTTTCAGTGCTTGTGTAGATCAGTGATATTTTAAACCAACGCATTTCAGGTGAAAACATTATGCACTTAGGTGTCATGGCAAAATTAATATAAATTCCAAAAAATTGACCCAGTAGCTGTTCTAGATATATTAAAAAAAAAAGAAAATCATTTACAATTACATTGTGAGATTTTCTGTTTAAAAATGGTGGACCCTTAATTTAAGTCAAAGAAGAATTTGTTGCAGAACGGTTCCACCTTAAAACATAAAACTCGATAATTCGATAAATCCTATTTTTACCTTTTAATTATTTTTCATAATCTTTAGGAGTTATAATTTCAGAAGGACACATAAAAATGTTTTCACACTCTAATTTTCTTTCTCATGTGCATTCAACTTGTTACACACTACAATTACAGATGATGCCATGTTGTTTTTATAGATTAAAACTAAAGAGAAAATTATCTTCTCTAAAATTAAGCCCAATATTCATTCTGTCAACTAGCAGGCCCAATCCCTTTTAACCTTAATAATTTGTAATCAAGAAAGGAGAAAGTGGATCTTGGGTTCACTTTCGGCAACCTCATAACTCTTGCTTCCTTTACTTTGTCCTTTAGTTCTCACATTCTATGACTAAGGTTTTTGACAAAGGGAAAGAATTGCTGCTTTTTCAAGTCAAAATCCATCCACATTTATTGTTGGCTAGTTCTTTGCCTTGAAGTAATATTTTTTTTAACTAATTAGATCAAGTGGATTCATGTCTTGTCTGGAGCAATATGTTGGTAAATCAAATATTTTAGCATCAGAGTACTTTTTATTTGTATCTAATCGTAAATTTTTCGATGTATTCATGACATCTCAATGTACTAATTATTAAAGTGCACTCTTAATGCAAATTAATTAAGAGATTGAAATAATTAGGTCCCCAGCGAGTGTTGATACCATTTTAAACTGACATTTTATAATAAACAGTGAATGCAGTACAACATATGTTATTGAAAGAACTATTGGTTTGGATAGAATATGTAATCAATGACAATGATTGGAATTTATTTTAACTAAAACACAGACTAATTTAACATAAATGGCTGGCAATATCGATTTTTTCATTTAGGTCTAACATCGATAATTCAACAAATTTATCTTTATATATTTGCTGGAATTCAAATTATTTTTCTGCTATGATATAATTATTAGTGATAATTTATTTTTATTTATTACATTGATTTTTGTTAAGACTTTGGATCGTAATATAATTGGAATTGGACTGTGTTATGTCTATTGTAATCGTATCAAACCCTTCACTTACAACAGGTTATGGGCCTATAACTTTTTCACCGTTTTTGCTGGTTATATAATTATAATTGAATTGTATTACTTTTAAAGGGGACACTCTTGAACATTCCTAGCAAATCTCGGAAATAAAAAAAAAAATGTAATGAAAAATAGTCCAAAGACTTATTGAATGATATTAAGCAATTGTTTGTGAACAAGTAAATTGTTTGAGATAAAATGGAAAATTATATAAAAAAAAATTGGACACATACGACGCACCGTTAACCTTATTTTTTTAATGGAATTTTATTTTATTTTTTATTTCTTTGGATTGCTATTGAATAAACATGGACTTAACAACTTCAAAGGCCCGTACTTGGCCTTTGGGACAAGATCATAGTGTCGCATCTATTCTGATGTTACACTTTACCTTTTCTGCCCTTGGTCAATGGAGGAGAAATCATTCATGACTGAAACAATTTTTATTTTTGTTCCTGTCCAGAGTGCTCCTTTTGGGGAGCTGGATTTTCCCCCACATCAATCGACCTTGTGTCTAACTACCCTCATGGGAAGGCAAGTAAATAGAAACACAGACTTATCAACTTTTCATAGAGAGTTCAGTCTTCGATGTAAATTTAATATAAAAAGGTTCTTGATTTTCCATTAGGTCTTTATTGTATAAAAGTATCGCATAATTTTCAGTACAGGACAATCTTATGTTGACCTTAATAAATTGACTTCCCCTTCTAAAAATTGAACAGTAAGTTTTTAAACTTAAAAGAAATAATCTGAGGATTTGGTGTTTAATTGGTGCAGTAATCTAAAACATTTTGGTACTTGTGCAGTTTATGGACTGTGCTGCTATTTTTTTTTTTAGATAGGATTTTCAAGTTAAATTCAATTTGTACAGTATCTTTTGTTCAGTAAATTCTTAGACGAAAGTACAGAATAGTTAAAAAATGCCCCGTCTTCCCCTCGTTAAGAAGTGATTTCTAAATAATGTTATTATTTCAGCACGGTCCGTATTCTGTTTAAATACCGCCATTTCCCCTACCCCTTCCCTCCAAAAATAAAATCACAAACATTCTAAAGTATGGTGAAAAATGTCGAACTCCAGAGATAGTTGGGGGGGGGGGGGGCTCATTTTCAATTAAATTTATACAGCAAACTTAACCCCTATCTAAAAATTTAACAAGTCAGTTAAAAACAAGTAGTTTGTATGGAAATTTGGTTCTTAATCGATAGCAATCCAAAGAAAGAGAAGGTGTGATACTATATCATATATGTCCATTCTTCAATATTTAAAAAAAAAAAAAATGATGGCGTGAAAATGTGTGACACAGAATTTTCTAACATTTGTAGCTGTCTGCTTTCGGGTAATCAGAATAAAGGCCGTTGATGAGGACAGCAATTACAGTGAAAAGGATGTAGATGGCTGCTGTCACTAAACCCAGGGTACGTTCCCATGGCAACTCGTTGATGTTTTTCATGATAGGAACGCCAAGAAGAAGACCTGAAAAGAGGGAACAGGAAAGTGTTTTTAAAGTGTTTGTTTATAGATTTTGTTTGGATTATTATTTATTGATGCAAGAATAAAGTAAACAAAAATGCCTGTTCGCTGCTCACAGCAAATAATAGTTAAAAATTAGTATAAAACTTTCTTTCTGTAGTGCGTGAGGTCCAATTTACAGGTAAAGAAAAGAACAAAATGGCCACCATACCTGATTATATGCTGGTGGGCCTTGCAAAGTAAGGTGAAATCTTGTAACTCATATGCAAATGAGATGGTGCGGCATAGCAGTCAATCTACTTCTTAAAGTAGAGTATAATTAACATTTTGTTTTTTAACCACAGGGTATATTCTTTTTCTTGGTGACAGTAGGTTGTCCACAACTCAGAGCCGTACAGGAGGGTGGAGAGTACTACGTTTCCATCAGCACAGTCTTTGCACAATCCTCAATGTTCACTGGAGTGACTATGTCACCAATGTTGAGGTCATTGAGTAGGCGGAGATCACCAGCATTGAGGCCATGCTGCTGAATTCACAGCTACGCTGGGCCGAGCACGTCTTCAGGAGGATCATTGCTTGCCCAAGATAGTCCTATATGGCGAACTCTCTACTGGCTGCTGTGACAGAGGGGCACCAAAGAAACGATATAAAGACTCTCTGAAGAAGTACCTTGGTGCCTGTCACATTAACCACCACCAGTTATCTACTCTCACTGCTGACTGTAACATCTGGCAACGCACTGTCCAACAGGCTGTCACCTCCCTTGAGGTCTCCCGTACAAAAGATTTGCAGGAGAAACGTTGGAGAAGGAAGATCCGGGAAGCCTCAGAAGCCATACCTGACGTGACTTTTGACTGCAACCTCTGCGCCCAAACCTGCTTGTCCTGCATCAGGCTCGTCAACTACAAGCATGCCTGCAGTCGACGTGGACAGCCCCCTTCATAGGATCTTCGTTTGTGAAGTCAAGCCAAGAATAAGAAATTCTTTTTCTATTTAATTTTTTGAAGTGCTTTTTCCATTGAATCTTAATTGTTTCATTTTGATTATTTGATTGATTAAGGAGATTAAGGTAAATAAAGGAAAAATATATTCATCCTTGTTTAATAAAACAAGGATGAATATATTTTATATCACATAGGATTAGTGAATCTCTTGACAAAGGTTTCCTTTCCAGGGCAATTGCTCTTGACATATCAAAGGCCTTTGATAAGGTATAGCATAAGGGCCTACTTCACAAGATTTCCAGCTATGGTATTACTGGAAATGTTTTCTTAATCATTAAATCATTTCTCTCTGATAGGTTCATAAGAGTAGTGGTTGATGGGCAGAAATCAGAGGCCCACAGTATTAATGCTGAAGTCCCTCAGTCGTCCATCCTGGGCCCAACTCTCTTCCTGATCTACATCAATGATCTCCCAAAACACATACTTAAATCATTCGTTGACATCTATGCTGATGACACGACCATCTATGGCAACACATCAAAGGCCATAAATGACAAAGTTCTCTCTAATTCTCTCTCCTTTGATCTTGAGCACGTGGTACAATGGGGGAAGCGGTGGCTGGTTACTTTTAATGCATCCAAAACCAAGCTTCTATCTTTACATCATCAACGCTCTGATCCCCATCTGGCATCAATTGAAGTGGATGGCTCTCGTCTTGGGAAGCTCCATGTTTTGACAAGCTTCTGGGTTTGACCTTTACTCCTGATCTGAAATGGAACATGTACATCAAATCTGTTGCCAGGGATGCTGGGAAAATTGTGGGATCCTCCTACCGCTCCAGAAGATATCTCACTACTGATGCAATTCTCTATCTGTATAAAAGCCAAGTACGTCCAAGGATGGAGTACTGCTGCCACATCTGGGCAGGAGCTGCTAAAAACAGCCTATTATGCCTTAACAGAGTACAAAATAGACTTTGTGGTTTAGTGAGGGATGCCCTTTTCTCTTCCCTGCAGCCTCTCTCCCACAGAAGAGATGTTGCAAGCCTGTCTTTGTTTTATCGTTATTTCAATGGCAGGTGCTCGTCTGAGCTCCAATCCTTCGCCCCCCTTGCCAATCTTTCACGAGAAACACCTGTCTGGCTGAAACTATTGTCACTAATTTTCCCTACTCTTTATCTGTACCTAAATCCAAATGTAGATTCAATGAAGAAAGCTTCTTTCTTAGAATTGCACGCCAGTGGAACTCTCTGCCTTTTGCCTGTTTCCCACCTGACTACAACTTGTATGTCTTCGAGTCCAACATAAACAAACTCCTGACAAACAGCTCCCTTAAGTAAGACACTATGAAAACCCCCAATACTAATGATTACTACAATACTATCTCATTGATTACTGTACACGCAATAACCCTTATCCCTGAGTGGCCTTCAGGCCTTGATAAATGGTGACGCCCATGTAAAAAAAAAAAAATATATATACAAATAAATGTTACCAAAGGCAAGATAAGTTAAAAGAAAACAAGAAGCAATTCAAAGAATTTTCGAGCATTTATTACTATAGACATTTTAGAATTAGCTTTTCTTTTTTTTTTTTTAAATTCAACACTTCAAAGAATTATAATTTTTCTTTTTTGTATTCTTTTTTTTACAAGAGTACCCAACGTAGTATAGATATCCCCCAACCTCCTCCCCATGTTGAGAACGGCTTTCGAGGTTAGGGGTGTTTATTCCGAAAGCCGTTCTTAACATTTTTAAAGAAAATTGTGGAGGTGGATCTATTTGTTTATTGCACGCATACAAACATGGCCGCCAGTGAATTACAGTGCATAATACAGATCTTTACATCTCGAAAACTACTTGTCTCTGCAAAATCTAAATTAGATTTTCTCATTCAGCATAGTCGAAACCCTCTAAAAGTTTCGATTTTATAGAAAATTGTGGTGGTGGACCTAATATAAAAATATTAGGAATGTTTTTTTTTTGTTTTTTTTTTTACAATTAAACAGTTCCAAGAGGTTAATTATTCCTGTAAAACTATTTGCTTGACAATGTTCTTAAAATATTCTCCTCCCTTAAGAACGCTTTCGCCTCGTTATAGCAACTCCAAAACTTGCTCATACTGTTTATACCCATGTTGAAAGGGTTAATGTTTTGCCACGTTTATTCAAAGGTTCTCCAGCGACACCGTTGACAAACCCATCTTTCCTCAAACTCAGAAAGAGGCTAAATTTTCGGACCTTATCTGACTACCTTAACCCTTAACTGATCTTTATTCATTTACTTTATTTTTTATGATTGTTCCTATTTACTTTCCTCCCCACGAGGGCAGAGTTAGACAAAAAGTCTGTGTGAGGAAAATTCAGCTCCCCAAAATGGGGCACTAGTGCTACGCCAGAAACATTAAAATAAATAAATAACATTTCAGTTACGCGCACATTTGCCGTATACACGCACGCAAATTCTGTGGAGATAAAAAGTAAAACTGACTTTTCGTGCGGACGTAAAACAGAGCATACCACGTGACACAGGGTATCTATCCACTTTCTGTCCAAGCAGCGCTTGAAGAAAAAATCATTTCTCAAATCTTTTCTGACAGCCTCGCTGGAGTCACCCAAGAGATATAAAAGACACCGCACGTAAATTAAACCAATCCAGTTCAGCCAGTTCAAGATGCAGCTCTAAAAAACACGATCCCTCACACTGGTGAATCCAGCGTCAGTTAATTAGCCGAGCAAGCGGACTGATTACCCACAATGAAGAGCGACACTATCATCGATCACTGCCACAGTGCCACACAGGCCGTATTGGTTAAAGTCCCGCCTTTTTGGATAGTCGACCATACCCTTTGGTTTCTCAACTTAAAAGAAAAAAATGAACGACCAGACGCCGAAAGAAAGAAAAGAAAAACGAGTGAAACCGATCTTTCTTTTTCAATCTTCTAATACGACGTCAGTAAATCAACAACACGCGTATCCACGGACCTCCTTACGAAATAACGACACTGGTCTAAAAAAAATTACCGATTTTTGCGAATAATCGATTAAAAATCGAAAATTAAACACGATTTTTCTATGAATTGAATTCCGATGACAGTCAATTGGCGGCCAAAACACACATGGACCTCTTACAGATCAACATTCTCGTAGCACATTAGAAGACCAGCCAACCAACAGGATTTTACCGACGGCATTGCCAGGGGTGATTATCAATGCCTAATCAATATGATATTTAACCATGGAGCTCGCGACACAATGCAGAAAAATGCTCTCACGCCAACTATGGCCACCCTGAGCACAACAGAGATTTTCACACATGCAGAATTTAATAACGCCCCAACACCTGGGCCAACCATGCGCAACGCTTTCAGAACGAGCTCATTACAAGCACGTCGGATTATTACACAATGTCGATAAACCAATAGAGACCCACTTGTACTTTGACTGTGCAGACTCACATGCACCCGTTACGTCTGCAGACTCACATGCACCCGTTACGTCTGCAGACTCACATGCACCCGTTACGTCTGCAGACTCATTTCCAGACTTATATGGATCTACGACATATCGCCACAAACCAGGGAATGACAAGGAATTATCACCTTCGACATTCTGCCTTTTTGCTCAACACAACGGTATTCTTTTAAACGGACACAAACATCCAATACACCACGCGACCACATGCGGCCCATTTCTTTCAAAATTACACCGACTCAAATTTGAGGATGTCACTTTTTTTTTTCGGACTGCTTTCAAGTTTTATTCTTCCTTATTGACATGAAAAGAAATAACATTTCAGTCACGGGCACATTTGTTGTATCCACCAACGCAAGTACTGTGGAGATGAAAAGTAAAACTTCGTTTTTTCGTGCGGACGTAAAACAGAGGATACCACGTGACAGAGAGTATCCACTTTCTGTCCAATCAGCGCTCGAAGAAAAGCACATTTCTCAAATCTTTCAAATTTCAAATCACTGGAGCTACCCAAGGGAAATAAAAGACACTACGTGTAAATTAAACCAGTCCAGTCCAGCCAGTTCAAGATGCAGTTTTACCGGTAAACAATGCTGCTGACTCCGTCTAGTGGAATGTAAAAAATACTAACATGACTTCGAACGCATCATGCACCTAAATTCTCATGAAAATTTAATTCCTTTTCGTCTTATGTTTTTTAAGGAACATTATTTCCTCAGTCCAGAAAGACTTATTTAAACCCGAAATCAAAAACAAACTACTATTTCTTCTCTACTGCGACGACAAAGCACACATACATAAAAAAAATTATACTTTCTTTAATAAATTTCTATATTAAATGTTGAAACCGGTCTTCATATTGCTAATTACTGACATCTTTTCATTAAAAATTTTTTTTTTAAATTTTATTTATTTTATTTTTAATTTTATTTATTTATTTTGTTAAGGGTTGAGAGATATTTATTATGCTCACGCCACAGCTGTGATAACGTGATACGGCATAATCACGTTGACACACCGGTTCCCATCAGATCACCGAAGTTAAGCAACATAGAGCCTGGTCATTACTAAAATGGGTGACCAATTTTGGAAGACCAGGTGCTGCATGTAGGAGGATGTTGACACCTCCCTGCAAAAAGTTGCAAAAACCTAACGTTGTCATCTCCCCTAACGGGGATATACATGCGACTGGGGACCGCTTGTGAATTTCATACTCCCATGAAACTTCCTCCTTCGGAGGAAGCCGGTTAAACCCTGAATAGGGTTGGTGCTGACTGCACACTGCACACACACAGCTGTGATACCAGGCATCGGTGAATATCAACCAACCTCTTACACTCTGGATAGGAACAAAAATAAAATTTGCATCAGTAATGAAGGATTTCTCCTCCACCGACCAAGGACAGAAAAGGTTGAAATGCAGCATCAGAACAGATACCACACTGTAATCCTTGCTATTCTATTAGGCCAGGCTATTTTGCAGAAACTGGAAATTTGTTTGTTGGTATGTGTTGGCACTTGATTTTCTTTTTACATTTGATATTTAACTTTATTTATTTTTGTATTATTAAATAATTTATTTGTCCCCCTACAAAAGGAGGGTGGACCTGTAAATTCACCCTTGTCCGTTTGTCTGTCAGCACTTTTCTCAATAACTACACCTTGGAATATTTTTGGCATTTTGCATACACATTAAATATGATATGAGTAAAAAAAGTAACAGAACGGATTTTCCGGGAAAACTCCGGCCTCCCCTCCCCACCTTTCGGGATTAAAATGGTTAAAATTGACACCTCTGTGTATATTAAAAAAAATTTATGTCTTGGATTTTTATAAAACTTTCTGAAAAATTGTAACTAACTGATTTCTATATAATTTTGTTTGTCTATACTTCGCGATAACTCAGTATGCCCTATATTTAAGAATTCAGGTGATAAGTCATTCCCCTCTCAGTACAGACCAATAAGTCTCCTGTGTGTCATGAGTAAGTTGCTGGAATCCACAATAAATAGAGAAGTAGTCAACCACCTCAGCAGAAATAACCTTCTTAGCGACACACAATATGGTTTCCGTTCTGCTAGATCTACAGCAGATGTTCTAACGGTTATATTTCATAGGATTAGCGAATCTCTCGACAAAGGTTTCATTTCTAGGGCAATTGCTCTTGACATGTCAAAGGCCTTCGATAAGGTTTGGCATAAAGGCCTACTTCACGAGATTTCCAGCTACGGTATAACTGGAAATGTTTTCTCGATCATAAAATCATTTCTCTCTGATAGACTCATAAGAGTAGTGGTTGATGGGCAGAAATCAGAGGCCAACAGTATTAATGCTGGAGTCCCTCAGTGGTTCATCCTGGGCCCAACTCTCTTCCTGATCTACATCAATGATCTCCCAAAACACATACTAAAATCTTTCGTTGACATCTATGCTGATGACACGACCATCTATGGTAGCACATCAAAGGCCGTAAATGATAATGTTCTCTCTGATTCTCTCTCCTCTGATCTTGAGCACATGGTACAGTGGCGAAAGAGGTGGCTGGTTACCTTTAATGCATCTAAGACCAAGCTCCTATCTCTACATCATCAACGCTCTGATCCCCATCTGGCATCAATTGAAATGGATGGCTCTCGTCTAGGGAAGGCCCCATGTTTTGATAAGCTTCTGGGTTTGCCCTTCACTCCTGATCTGAAATGGAACACGTACATCAAGTCTGTTGCCAAGGTCGCTGGGAAAATGGTAGGATCCTCCTACCGCTCCAGAAGATATCTCACTAATGATGCAATTCTCTATCTATATAAGAGCCAAGTACGTCCAAGGATTGAGTACTGCTGCAACATCTGGGCGGTAGCTGCTAACAACAGCCTATCCTGCATTGACAGAGTACAAAATAGACTTCGTGGCCTGGTGGGGGATGCCTTTTTCTCTTCCCTGCAACCTCTTTCCCACAGAAGAGACGTAGCAAGCCTGTCTTTGTTCTATCGTTATTTCCATCACAAGTGCTCGTCTGAGCTCCATTCTCTGGTCCCCCCTCGCCAATCTTTTTTCAAAAAACACCCGACTAGCTGAAAACACTGTCAATAATTTTCCCCACTCCTTATCTGTGCCTAAATCAAAACGTAGATACCATGAACAACGCTTCTTTCTTAGAACTGCACGCCTGTGGAACTCTGTTCCGCTTGCCTGTTTCCCTCCTGACTTCAACCTGGATGTCTTCAAGTCCAACACAAACAAATTCTTGATGAATCGCCCCCCCCCAAGTAATGATACCTTATCAATTCTCCAATACTATTGCTACACTATCCCATTGATTACTGTACACACAATAACCCTTATCCCCGAGTGGCCATTGGGCCTTGATAAGTGGTGAACTCCATGTAAAAAAACAAAACAAAAAAAACTCTTGGGTGTGCCCCAGGGGCTCTTTTAGGGCTGATAAAAAATACTCCATTTTTGGGACTATTTTACTATATTTGTCCAAAATTTTCTGTGTATATCAATTTAGCAGTTTTGCATGGTGCTGAACTCAAAATTAAATATGTTAAAACCTTGGGGACTTTTGGGGCTAAATGGGGTGGGGGTGGGGGCAAATGATGGCCACTCAAATTTACATATCTTAAGGCCTAAAACTGCACCGTTTGTTCATTTTCACCAGAATTTGACGTCCGCTGAGTATTTTTCAGGCTAAATGGGTGGGGGTGGGGAGACAATGCTGAACTTAGTCATCTTTTTTATGCCTCGTTTACTGTGCACTCACGGGAGATCATGCATGCTTCACTTGTTTGTTATTTTTATTTATATTTTATTTGCTGCGGTTCTTCCATTTATGCGTTTACATTTTACTCGTTTTTATATTAAGGGGGGGGTAACTTAGGTTAACTTAGGTAACGTAGGTTAAAGGGCAAATAAATTATAAACTGAACAAATAAATTATAAACTGAACAAATAAATTATAAACTGAACAAATAAATTATAAACTGAACAAATAAATAATAAATAAGAAAACTTTGGGGAATATTCTTTATTGGATACGATTTTTATGATGTTTGATTTTAGACTGACAGGACCGCAGCAAGCGTCTGGGGACTTTGCTTGACAATAACCGATATTCCTAACACAGCTGCTTTACACCCTCCACAAAAACGACCGATAGGTCATAAAACGGGCATAAATAAATAAAAATTACCTGCTAGCATTCCTCCAAGATGAGCTGAGATTCCTACTTTGGTGCCCCCAGGAACCGTGTAACGTCTGTAAATGGCACTTCCGGTATCAGTTACAACTGAAAATAGAGCAAGAATAATTTAGCATTTCTCAAAGTAAAATAAAAAAGTAACACAAAAAACAAAAACAAAAAAACTTGTGTGGAATTGTTAATAAATTCATGGAAGAAGAATCTTAAACTTAATGTGTTTATAGAAGTGAGACAATGCAATAGAGTTTCATTCTATATTAATAAACAAACTTTATTAGATGCGTACAAGAGAGAAACGTGTTAGTAGGTAGAAGTGTTCTTGTGTAGAAAGAGAATTAATATATTGCCGGCTTGTTGAAGAAGAGAATAGCTCACTCCACACGTGGTTATAGCTAGTAGTCGCCGGAACAAAGGAAGCTGATTAAAGGAGAAAGAGAGGGCAAAGTGTATTAATGTGTTGGCGTGCGTGAGTGTGAGTTGTATGTTCTTTAGCATGACAAAGAATGTTCGTTTGGGTACAGCACGTGGAAATAAATGTGAGTTTGGAGAGAGCCAAAGGTCCAGGCTAATGTCCCCCCCCCTAGCAGGGTCAGGATCAAAGAGGATTAAAGATTCGTGATTTCGTCTTTTATATACTCAGTCACGTGATTGGACAAGCCAGTGAGAAAATGGATTTTAAATCCCAAAGTCATGAGAAGTAGTCTCTGCCTGTGATGTAGGGGGTGTCGGTTGCTACATTTTCTTTTTTTACTAAGTGAGGATAACAAAATACCTGATATGATACACAAGTGCAAAGCTACATTACTCGACGAGATGGCCTGCTAGATCATCCATCTAGGGGACGGAAATTCTTTTGTAAAACCTATCATCATCTGCCTGTTATCTTGCCATTGAAATGTACGAAATAGATTATTTCCCCGTCATCTTGATCTATATTATATTTCTGTTTGTCGGTTCCAATTTCTCAGAAACTACTGGACCAATCTAGTTAAAATTTTATATGGACATTTGTTATAAGAGGTAGCGAACTAAGTATCATGGTATCCATTCGATGCAGAGTTAGGAATTAATGCAAAAATTGGCATAAATTTAACCATATTCAACCAATTTGACATAAAACACTCATTCTAAGTCAATATACTATAAGTTTTTGCAGTTTTTTTAAACAGGAAAAAAATGTAGTTGATTATATAAGTTAAAATAATTAAAACGTCATCTTGTAGTGCTATGCATTACAAAGTTCTCCAGATAATAGCCGAGAGGAATCCAATTGTCTTGACAAACAAAGATCCTGAAATGTTGCTTCTTTATGCAGACTTTTTTTTTTCATTTTCACCCCAAACAAGGCACAGTGCCACATGGATGTAGGGGACTACTATCTGGGACATAATTTGCAGAGATACTATGTAGGGAGTTGAGCAGCAAGATGTCTGTTTACATTAAACTTGAACTTCTGATGTCAGTACAGTCACGGAAGCAGGAACCCGGAAGAGAATTCCAAAGTCTAGCAGTTCTAGAAGAAACTAGGATAGTTGAAGGTTTTTTTTTACATCTGGGTATTTCTACGGTGTATGGAGTGAGATTTTGCTGCTTGTCGGTTTTGTCGGGGGTATTTATGTCGAGGAGGTACAAAGGTTTGTAGTTCGAAGCACCTACTTGGAAAACGGGTAGAGGGGTGCAACATGTCGATTTCCTTAAGTTTTTAGTTTTAAGCCGTTTTAGTTTCAGAAGAGAAATGTTGCTCCAAATAAAATGGCAGTGTCAATTCAGAGAAGTTTTAGAATTGTAAAAACTTGCAGATGAAGACCAAGAGCAGAGTTCCCGGTAGGTAGCCAATTTGAAAAAGTCTTGAGATGGTTAGCAGAGCTCTTTACCGTGTGAAGGTGAAAAGTTGTGTGCAAGAATGCTAAGTGGTTCAATATATTTTCTGGAGTGATTCCAGTTTCTGATTGGTTGGTAGTAGAGCGTGATTTTATCTGATTGGTCAAATCTTATCACCCTTGTTTATAAATAGAACCTTCCAATTTTTTTTTTGAAATCGTACTTTACATCAATAAATATTGCAACCCTTAATGCAAATTTTAATTTAAATGTTTTGTGGGCGCATATTTTTGTAGCAAGTCTGTTTTAATTGAACAACATCGGAGAAGAAATGAAAAATGTTACCCAAGACCAGGAGAACAGTGATACGGACTGGAGCGCTGAGCAACATGCGCAGAAAGGAACCTTCCCAACATTTATAATTCATCTCTTTCCAATTCTGTAAATAAAGGAATAAATAAAAATAAAAGTATTAAATATCCAAAAAATTCATTTAACATATAAAGCTATCCTGTCATATTTTCAAAGTCAGACCCAAATAGCATTTAATCTAACAAATCAAATTTTGCTTCTAACTAGCCAATTTTTATGTGCTATTGTTGTACCATGTTATTGGGAATATGATAACATACTTAGCCTCAATTTATTAAAAAAAAAAAAATGGCGCTTATCCAGTTTTATGCCAATATTTAAATTGTTTGTAAACAGAAAATGAACGGAATGGTACAAATATTTCATTATATACTTATGTATTATGTTTAAAAGACAGTAGACAAAAATTAAGTAACTTCATCAAGTATCCTTTTTTTATATACAGGGCGCTTCTACATTTCGAGATTTTGTAGTCGATAAATGGAGTTTTCAGATAAAAAAAAAAACAATGGTTTCAACAGATTTTTTTGTCAATTCTAATAAGTTACAATGGTAGCTTCCAAGTTATGCAGTGGAATTACCTGAATATTATTGAATTATTTAAAAAAAAAAAAACTTTAATCGTAGTAGAAAAATTGCCGCCATCTCATTTAAATCGAAACGGAAAATTACTTCCATTTTGAACTCTCCTGTGTCTTACGATCGTTTTCATCAAATTATATTTTTATTTTTTTTAATAAATAATTTTCTACCTTATCGATTTTCGTAATTTTTTGGATATAATCATCTTAAAAATCAAGGAATACGTAGATACCATTGTCTTTATGTGAAATTCAGTTTTACGATTTCCGAAATTTCGTCCCAATACTGTGGAAGCGCCAATACATTTTTTAACGGCACCATTTTCTGTTTACACCAGGTCAATCACCAAGCGACATAATTCAAAGTTTAAATATCATAATCATCATAATGTTACCGACCGGAAATTGTTCACCAATCAAATTTTATTCTATTTTATAAAGTATACTGTATGCACACATGTAAATTTTAGTGCACAGACTTTTTTTTTTAACCTAACAGGTAAGTACACAATGAAGTATTTGTGCAATTATATATATTTTTTAATATTGAGGTAAAACAGGACAAGCCCCCAATATTACTTACTCCAGCCCAAACGATTACTAATATGAAACATGTTTAAATAAACATGTTTAAATAAACACTTAAAAATAAAAATCAACCAGAAGGATACCTCATTTTAAAATGAAGAATATACTACCTTAAGTTTAAAAGTGGACAAAAAAATAAATATTAAAAACTAAAATGACTTCACTGCATCCTGAGCAACATCGGGTAAGGACATCTAGTTATTTCTAATAACAGAATTTTTCCACGCAGAAACGCAATTCTTCTTGCGCACAATTCAATGAATAAACGGTTCGAATAAATGGTTAAGGTTTTGTCCCGTAAATGTTCCTTAACATCTTTCTAATTTTTTTCCAAATATATTTTTCCAAATATTTGCACAATATGGTTTTACTAATTATGTATGATCATTTAAGGCACGGCAAATGTATGACAAGGCACGACAACTGCTTCTGCTGATTCTCTATTCGTGTAATGATTAGGCACGTCATCCAAGCCACCTGGGATTCTTATATCAAGAACAAGAAGCAATCGATTTTAATTTAGACGGACTGGCAGACTGCTTTTCTTTTTTTTTTTTCATTTTTATGCTAAAAATCTTTGTAAAAAATAAATAAGTTTTATTCCCCCCCCCCTTTGTCTGACAGGTCAAGTAATAAGAAATAGGACAAGGAATTAAATAATTTATTGGTAAATTTACTTTTTATTGTTATACAATTCATTTTTAATTAAGAGTAGAAAAGTATTTATAATAAAAATCAATTTTTACACAAAATTGTGGGAAATTGCATTTTCCTTAGATGTGAACAGTTTGAAGATTGCGAATACCGGGGGCATACTTATCTCCCTTTTCGTCATTTTAATGGCGGACATACTGTTTTAGACCATAGCGGTATACTTTTTTGTTTTATTACTAAAAACACAATAGCAGTTGTTCTACTGGATGAATTTTCGTAATTTTTTGGATATATTACTATTTTCGGCGCGACAATTAAGTACTTTTTTTTTTTGCTTAAAACTATATATTTTTTTTTAAAAATCGATCTGTCGACTCTATCTTTACAAGCACCACGTCAAATATTAAGATTTTTTTTTTTTTTTTTTTTTTGAGATATTCCTGTTTCGCAAAATAATTTGATGACGAAATTAAAGTCATGCAAAATTAATTTCCGTTTCTTTGTATACATGACAGTTATTTAGTATTTTTTCCTTTTTCTCGCGGACAACGCTAGGTTCGCAATTAATAAAATTAAAATGATAAAAATACGCTTCAAAAATAAACCTGATACATGAAAAGAAGCGCTGATACTTTCTGATGTTGGAAATCATAGCGCGAAGACAGATGAACCTGTCGAAAAAATAAAGTTATGGGTAATACAGCAAAACTTGTCAGAAACTATTGATTTTCGCCACCAACCCCTCAGCAGCCAATTTTTCTTGACTAGAACCCCCCCCCCCAACTTCCCCCGCTTCACAAATTGTTCCTATTTTTATAAATTGACTTGCAGATCTCAGAATGTCCATTCGAGAACGCAGTGAAACTGTTAAGGGAGGGGAAAAAATCAATGTGACAACCTGCTAGGCTAGAATGTTCCTTTTAAAAGATTTTCTTCCACAAGTCCGAACTCCGAACGGTCCACGTTGTTGGATGTCCTTCCCAAGGGAGAAGGGGCGTGGCGGGGGCAAAGTTCAGCAATCTGTTTGCACTTAAGGGAGTTCTATTCTCAGCGGGAACTCCACCTTTGTGTCTTCATTTCTTTTTTAGGCACTGAAATTTTGCCAATAACGGAGACGATTTCTTTCAGAACGAACAATGTGTGTGTGTGTGTGTGTGTGTGTGTGTGTGTGTGGTTCAAAGCTTTGCAGTCTATTGCTGCTCAAGGGATTTACCAAAAAATTCAACCACCTCGTCTCAAAAATAAGCTTTTATTGTTGTAAATCAGTTTGGTTTTTAAATATGATTTTTTTTTTTTGTTAAATATCAGAAAAAATTCAGTGGACAAGACAAATGTACGTTAAATTAACATAACAAAACAATCCACGTGCTAAAAACTCGTTTCTCTCTTCTACTAACGAAGATAACAAATAAAGTTGTTTATTAATATAGAATGAAACTCCATTGCGTTGTCTTTTGTTCTATACTTGTATTATTTTTTTCTTAATAATCTGAACATGTGTTGCCCAATCAATCGTATTAGTTTTTTTTTTTTTTTTTTTTTTTTTTTTTGCTCATCTTCACATCAAACAATGCTTGTCGCCACTTAAGAGCCTACTAATTGGGACGATGCCTTAGAAAGATTAACAAGATGTTGGTTTACGTTACATTTAAACTTCTGCATATCAGTACAGTCAGGGAAGCAGGTAGCAGGAAGGTAATTCCAAAGTCTAGCGGTTTCTTTTTTAATTCAGTAAAAAAATTAAGGAAAATGCTTTTCAATTTATGTTAAACTTATATGGCAAAATGAAAAACACTCTGAAATTTTAAACCTAAAATTTTCAAAACTGTTTGAAAATAAATTGACTTGAAAGTTAGATAGTTTGAAATAGAATTTTCATCACTGAACAGTAGTTCAAAGTTGTCGCAATATTTTTGATATTATCGTATTGGGTGTGATTACAAAGAGTTGGACGATTATATTTATAGCCAGAGGTGATAAGAACGAACTATTTATTTATTTGTAAACTGTTATCGTCATCTTCATAGTTGTTCTTGTTTCAACACATTTTGGCTGACTCATCCGCTAGCCTTCTTCAGGTGATTAACTACGACAGGATAGGAATGCTGAGTCTTAACTTTATCCCCAGTAATTACTGCCTTCCATAGTTGTCGTTATCTCACCACGTTTTGGCCAAGTAAACCTCTGGCCTGCTTTTGGGTAGTATTGAAACCACTATTTTCAGACAATGCTCACTTGAAACTTTAGAGATTTGACAACTCTATTCAGTACGCCACGGGCCCCGAAGGTTGGATTTTTGAGTTTTATAAATCCAAGTTCTTCATTTTGGTCTTCCATTGTCGGGTGTGTATCGAATGTTTGATTTATTATTTTTTATTGAAATCCTTGAGATGAGCAATTTGTGTATTCATTTATTTATTTATTTGCGGACTTCATAGTTATTGTAGTTGTTCTATGGTTTTAGGTGAGTATCGTCTGAAGATAGCGGTTTCAATCCTACCCAAAAGTAGACCAGAAGTTTAGTGAGCCAAAAGTTGGTGAGATAGCAACAACTATGGAAGGCAGTAATTACTGGGGATGCAGTTAAGAGACTCAGCATTCCTATCCCGTCGCGGTTAATCACCTAAAGAAGGCCAGAGGACAAGCTGGCCGAAACGTGGTGAAACAACAACCACAAATAAATAGATAAATACACAATTTACTCATCTTAAAGAATTCCAATAAAAAATAATATTTAAGAAAAAACTAATCAAGTACCAGAAACGCTGTATAAAATATACTGAATCTCTTGAAGTTTTCAGTCAAATGTTTTCGTCTTGATCTGAGAGGATGACCACTGCTGACCATGATTGAATTAATACTACCATTCTTTACCTGTAATTCTTTTTTACAATTCAAATTTTCTGTGACTAAATCAATACTGCTCATTTTTGCTTGAGACAACTACTTTTGCAATTGGATAATTTCCATTTCTCTACGATAGAGTTATTTCTTTTTAGATCATTTTCCTATTATAAGAATGGCTTTCCACTCAATTCTATATCTATCAGGTCGGGCTTCTGGCCCGGACCAATGTGACTTTCTTTCTCTCCAAATCTACCTATTTTCGATCAGATCTTCAGGATCACAGTTGGCATCATGTTCGATTTGCTGGATCTATGTAGATCTACGCCGTCTTATGCTCATACGCCCGTGCCATGGAGTTCACAACAATACATTTCTCACCAGCTCTTGTTTGCTTCTCTGGCAATGACTGGCAAATCATAGACGTCACTTGCTGATGGTAGTAGATATGGCAGGTAGGTTGCCATAAAGTTGCTGTTTCATGGGATGATGTCGCCAAAATATATTTAACACTGTTTGTAGCATACGGGTGTACGTGCCGTCTACCTTTATTTCCAAAGTTATGTCTCTTTTAATAAATGGTAATCTTGCAAACGTTAAGATATAAAACTCCGGTTATCATTGGGTTTAGAGGAATTCTAAAAAATGCTGCTCGATATTGTTTCAAAACATATAAAGTTCTATTGTCGAATTTTCAATGTCAAACCCAAATAGCATTTCAACTGACAAATGAAATTTTGCTTTTGAATAGTCAATTTTTACTGATTACTTTTGTACAATGTTATTGACAATATAACGATGTATTTACTATATCTTATTCAAAATGTTAGTTTATTGAGCCAAGACGGACTGATAAAATAAAACAGTTTTTAAATAATCACCGAAAAATACAATCAAAATCAGCAGGGGGGGGGATAACTCATATTTTCATTAAAGAATAATGAGAAAAATTGTTTACTTTACAATTAAAATTTTATTTGTTTTTTTTGTATAAATTTTAAAAATATGCTAACAAATAAAAAATTTAAAAAAAAAAAAAAAATACTGCACCAGGCTGGCATTGTTAGATATTGTTGAGCGATGAATTTTATCAGAAAAAAAAAGTCTGCTTTTTTTTTTTTTTTGTAGAATTTTTACATCTGTATCTTCAGAGTCTTTGTAAAAATTTATACTCATTGCATGAGCGATAGTTTATCCTTGAAATGGAAGAGAGACGTAAACTAATGTACAATAATGTAATTAGAATTTATTTGAAAATTTGATATGCATCGTTGATAATATGAAACATTTGAAATAATCATTAAAAAAACACAAATTAATGAAGAAATTCATTAATTATATGCAATGTTCACAACTTCCGTTCGTGCGAACGCTCTAGATTGTCATTGTACTCGCTCAAATTCGGCGTTTAATATTTCTTTATTCCTTTCATTCATGTGGCAATTATTTGGTGACCCTGAGGTAGAGGCTTAGCAAAATGGAGCAAAAAGTGGCTTCATGGTTGGGTTCGAATCCCATGTTATCTTGCTTTATCTACACTGATGAATGCGTAAGCACGAAACACTTGTGTCTGTAGGTATAAATGAATAATTATTATTTAATTATATACATGATAGTTATTCCTTTACATGTAAAACTAAGGGAGTTATATCAGAATCGGGAAAAATATTAGAATCATCCCATCACTAACAAATATATATATATATATATATATATATATATATATATATATATTATTTATCTTATGGATTATTTATCTTCCACCAGACTATCCATTCATGTGTAATCACCTTTTTCTTCACCATATTCCCTCTGCTTCACTTTTTTGTTATCAAGTAAGATCTTTGACTTACTTGTTATTTCATCAAATACTTTTGCATGCAAAATCCGATCCTGCATTTTGCTAATTCCTACCCTCTGATGAGAAGGAAAGTATTTCTTCGAAACTCCGCGGATTAGGGACTATCCACTTATCAAGTGTTTCCTTTTCAGATTATATATGTTTTTAACTCTTTTTCAAAGTGTTTTTTAACACGTTTTATTAACTGTTTGCTCGTATATATATATATATATATATATATATATATATATATATATATATATATATATATATATATGTATTCAGTAACAGCTGACATGAAGTATGTGTATAGTTTGTAATTTTATTTTGTCGATGTCCAAACTTTACAATACAGTAGAACCCCGGGATACGGTGACCCTATGATATGTTTTTTCAGGTTACGATGTTGAATACAATGTTTTCCTGGCCCCTGGTTACGGTATTTGCCCCGCCTTACAGTGTTATTTATAATGTTATTTGATTTTATACATGTGTATTATATACTGTACTGTATTTTGTTACTAATTTTTGATGCCATATCCCGGGGTTCTGCTGTAGACGATTCATTAATTCACTTATTTAATCAGAGAAATTAAAAAAAAACATTTGCGTGCAACCGAATTTTGTAATCGACAGAAGCAATGAAGCAATTTTGATGCACATTAACACGACTTGTCATCATAAATAACGAGAACCATGGGAATTTCAGACAATGTCAAACAGAAATGTTCATACTGTTTCATTGTCTTTCAAGCAAATTATATTTTATTAGTTGTGGGGAATGATCTATTCTTTATAGTCTCTTTCTCACAAAAGAGACATTACTAATTTTTCTCTCATCTACCATTATGCCAATAGAACGTACTTGACTATGCTCCATTCACCCATATAGAACGCAACAAGAAACCATCATCCTGTCACCACGATTGTAACGAAATAAAGGGAAATAACTCATTTCAAGTAATTATAATAAATGTTGTCCATCTTGCAACTAAATTCTTTCTACATCTTTGGAAAACATCAGGTAGGTACAAGGTGATAATTAATGCCGATCGTTGGACTCGAACTCAGTCAATAAAACCAACGACTGGTATTATGAAACATTCAAACATTGAGCTAAAACTAAAAAAAAAAAAAAATTGGCAAGGGAAATAACTCATTTTAATTAAATATGATAGTTCTCCATTTTGTAAATAATTTTTTTCTGCATCTTTGACAACACCAGATAGTTACAGTTATTTTATTATTTTTTTTTTTTACAAAATTTTTGTCCAGGTTTAAAATGGAAGACTTACATTCAATGTAATGATAAGGTCGCTGACAATATAGTTGGGTCATTCTCCTGTTCAAGAATGTATCAGATTCCTGGAGTAATCTTCTACTTGTATAAGAATCAATACATATTCTAAGAATACTGCTGCCATATCTCAGAGCACTCTTTCTTGGTGGTGTACAAAATCGACTTTGCAATCAAAGTGAGGGTATGATTGTTTCTATTTCTTACATCTCCTTTCTCACAGAAAAGACATTGCTAGTCTCTACTCTACCATTATTTCCAAGGAAGGTGTTTGATTAATTCTAATAGTTGGTAAAACATCTGCAGCAAGAATTAGTTATTGTTGCACCGTATTATGTTATTTTAAAAAAAAAATTTTTTTTTTTTATTGGAATTCTTTGAAATGAGTAATTTGTGCATTTTTTCTACATTTTCAGAAACACCGGTTAGCTACAGACGACTGGTAATCTGAAACATTTAAATATTGACTTAAATACAAAAATCAGCAAGGGAGATAACCTCAATTTTTTTTTTTTTTTTTTTGCATAATTGACAACACCGGATAGTTACAGTTATTACAGTTTCTTTTGCTCAGATCTATAATGGAAGACTTACATCCAATGTGATGCTAAGGTCTCTGACAATATGGTTGGGTCATTCTCTTGTTTCAAGAAAATATCTGACTCCTGGAGTAATCCTATATAGGTTCTAAGTAATCCTATATAGGTTCTAAGTATACTGCTACCTTATCTCAGAGCACTCTTTCTTGATGATGTACAAAATTGACTTCAAAATCAAGGTGGGGGTATGATTGCTTCTATTTCTTACATCTCCTTTCTCACAAAAGAGACGTTGCTCTTAAGTTAAAGTTTTATGAATCAAGGCAATCGATGGTTGAGGTTTCTTGTAAAGGAAAGAAGCTTAGGTTTAAGCTTAGGCTTAATAGCATCAAAGTCGTAGTAGACATTGCTAATCTTTCTCTACTCTCTCGCTATTTCCATGGAAATTGACTAAAGTCCAATATCTGTTCCCTCCTTGTAAGACATTCACAGCAAGAACTCCTTTTACTATCACAATTGCAAAGGACTTTCCTTTTTTCCCTCCATGTGTCTAACAGTAAACAGAATTCCAACAAGCAGAGTTTGTTTTCAAGAATATCCCATGAATGGAACACATTATCATAGAACTGCTTTCCTGCAGACTAACACATGATCGTTTTCAAATTCAATCATTCATAAACCGTCCATATAAGTAATCATATTTTGTTCACTTTATTCATCACTTTCAATCTTCTCATAATAGTCTTCATCATTCAACTAGCAATCTATCCATCTCATATCTTCTCTTAACCTCGAGTAGCTTTTGGCCTTGTAAAAGTTGTGACTCATTAGTAATAAAAAACAAATTGATAGTGTTTATTGAATATTTCTATTTTCCTCTTTTATTCTGACCCTGGTGGGTGCATCCAAAAACACATAATACAGAAAATCTTGTAACAAAAAAGACGTCGGAATTAGAATATCTTATATCCGTTCGTTTATCGTCACATTTTTTTGTGAATAGGAACAAACATATGAGTTGAGCGCAATACGGAAAAATTAAAAGTTAGCCATAGTATTTTTTTTGAACATGGAAATCACCACTTATCAAGGCCCAGAGGCCACTCAAGGATAAGGGTTATTGCGTGTACAGTAATCAATGGGGTAATATCGTAGCAATCGTTAGTAATGGAGATTTGACAAATTGGATTACTTAAGGGGGTGGTTTATCAAGAATTTGTTTATGTTGGACTTGAAGACATCCAAATTGTAGTCAGGTGGGAAACAAGTAAATGGAAGAGAGTTCCACAGGCATACACGTCTAAGTAAGAAGCTTTGTTCATGGAATCTACGTTTGGATTTAGGCACAGATAAAGAGTGGGGAAAATTATTGACAGTGGTTTCGGCTAGACGAGTGTTTTTCGTGAAAGATTGGTGAGGGCGGACTAGAGATTGGAGCTCAGACGAGCACTTGCCACGGAAATAACGATAAAACAAAGACAGGCTCCCAACGTTTCTTCTGTGGGAGAGAAGTTGCAGAAAAGAGAAAAGGTCATCTCCCATTAAGCTACGAAGTCTATTTTGTACTCTGTCAAGGCAGGATAAGCTGCTTTTAGCAGCTACTGCCCAGATGTGGCAGCAGTACTCCATCCTTGGACGCACTTGGCTCTTATACAGATAGAGAATTGCATCAGCAGTTAGATATCTACTGGAGCGATAGAAGGATCCTACCATCTTTCCAGCGACCTTGGCAACAGATCTGATGTACGTTTTCCATTTCAGATCAGGAGTAAAGGTTAATCCCAGAAGCTTGTCAAAACATGGAATCTCCCCAAGAGCAATCCATTTCAATTGATGCAAGATGGGGTTAGAGTGTTGACGATGTAAAGATAGGAGCTTGGTTTTAGATGCATTAAAAGTAACCAGCCACCGCTTCCCCCATTGTACCATGCCTTCAAGATCAGAGGAAAGAGAATCAGAGAGAACTGTCATTTACGGCCTTTGATGTGTTGCCATAGATGGTCGTGTCGTCAGCATAAATGTCAACAAATTATTTAAGTATGTGTTTTGGGAGATCATTGATGTAGATCAGGAAGAGAGTTGGGCCCTGAATGGACCCATGAGGGACTCCAGCAACTTACTCATGATGCGCAGGAGACTTATTGGTTTGTACTGAGAAGAGATGACTGCTCACCTGAATTCTTAAATACAGGACATACTGATGCGGTTTTCCAGGATGTTAGGAAGCAATTCTCCTTAAGACAACGCTTAAATAACTTTGTGAGTATGGGGGCAAGTTCTGGTTGAAGCTTTTTCAACACTATAATTGGAATGCCGTCAGGGCCAGTTGCTTCACTGGAATCAATGTTCTTGATTAGCTTGGCGACATCACGCACAGATATTTGCATGTTGCAGAGCGTGTTGTCTGTTATAGGAGGAAATACGGGGAGTTGATGGCCTTGGTCGCATAGGGTAGAATTAGCTGCAAAGTTCTTGGTAAATAGTTTGGCCTTGTCTGATGCTGATGAGATGACCTCAGGTCCATTGATCATGAGTGAGATAGAACGCACGCTTCTGTTCAAGATCCTGTTTGCTATTTGGCAAAACTGGTGGGAACCAAGTCGCTGCTCAGCTACTTTGGATGTAACGGATTGAGCATATAGCTCTCTTGCATTTTTATTACTCTTTTACAGTGGTTGCTGGCAGTCCTGAAAGCATGTTTAGTCTCAGTACATCTATTACGTTGGTAGCTATGGAAAAAGTGATTTCTGTGTGTGATGGCAGCAGCACATTCTGGGGAGAACCAAGGCTGGTTGTTAGGTTTTTGTTGGAATTTTTTGGATGGTATGAATCGGTCTATACCTACAGTTAACCATTTGGTCAGGTCTGATAATATAGAGGACACATTCTTTTTAAACATGGAATGAAGAGGTAGATCAGATATGAATGTACAGAAGCTATCCCAGTCAGCCATAGAGTATCGATATACTGTATGGTGGACTAGTACGTCTGAAGACTTATTACATATAATATGTATCTTAACTGATACAACCGAGTGGTCGGAAGATCCCAGAGGAGAAAGAACGGAACAGTTTGTTAGATCATGAGCATAAAAGACATGAATAAGTGAAGCATGCAGGGTCCCCCGTGAGTACACAGTAAACGAGGCAAAAAAAATGATTAAGTTTATCATTGGCCCCCCCCCTCCCCATTTTAGCCCCAAAACTCCCCAAGGGATGTCAAATCCTGGTGAAAATGAACAAACGGTGCAGTTTTAAACCTTAACATATGTAAACTTGAATTCTGCACCATGCAAAAAAAGAAATGACTCATCCATCATTCCCCCCCCCACCTCCATTTAGCCCCAAAATTCCCCAAGGCCTTAACATATTTAAATTTGAGTTCAGCACCATGCAAAACTGCTAAATAGACATATACAGAAAATTTGGGACAAATATGGTAAAATAGTCAAAAAAAAAAAAAAAAAATGGAGTGTTTTTGTTAGCCCTAAAAGAGCCCCTGTGGCACATCATAAAATTTATCACCAAGTATAGAAAAACAAAATTATATAGAAATCAGTTAGTTATAACTTTCAGAAAGTTTTATAAAAATCCAAGGCATCAATTTTTTTTTAATAAACACAAAAGTGTCAATTTTAGCCATTTTAACCCGAAAGGCAGCCATAGGGGGTTCCCCGGAAAATCCGTTCTGCTACTTTTTTACTCATATCATGTTTAATGTTTGTACAAAATGTGAAAAAAAATCCCAAGGCGTAGTTATTGAGAAAAGTGCGGATAGACGACCGGACATGAATGAATTTACAGGTCCACCCTCCTTTTGTCAGGGGACCAATAAAACTATGAGAAATACGAATATCAGTTCTGGCAATATGCAAACATTGAAACTGGAAAATACAGCCGCTAAATTAAAAAAAAAATAGTTGATGTAGGAACACAATTTCTATATATCTAGGGAGGTTCACAATAAGAAATGAGTTCAAACAATAAACATGTATGAACTCTATAGAAATAGACTGAAGAAAACTAACACTGTTTGATTGGTATGACTTTATATTAATTGGCTCCCACTACCACCAAATTGTAGAATTGATATAAAAAAACAAACAAATAAAAAACGGTCGTTAAAGTCGGGGGCCGGTAATAAGCAAGACTAAAGTAATTCACATTGCTGAGTGGATGGAGAGTAGTTTAATTCTATATTTTATTTATTTATTTATTTCAGACTATTATTCTCATCTTTTATAGTTGTTTTTAACGACGTTTCGGCCAACTATTCCTCTGGCCTTCGTCAGGTGGTTGTTAACTGCGACGGGATAGAAATGCTGAATCTTCAGTAATTACTGCCTTCCATAATTGTTGTCATCTCATCACATTTTCGCCAACTAATCGTCTGACCAACTTTGTGTAGGATTGAAACCGCTGTCTTCAGACAATGCTCACCTGGAACTTTAGAGATTCAATGTCTCTATCCACTGCGCCAAGGGCCCTGAAGGGCGATACAGGTTGGATTTTTTGGCATTGAATCTTTATGGTTCTAGGTGAGCATTGTCTGAAGATAGTGGTTTCAATCCTACCCAAAGTAGGCCAGAGGATTAGTTGACCAAAACGTGGTGAGACGACAACTATGGAAGGCAGTAATTGCTGAAGATTACAGTTGAAGATTCAGCATTTCTATCTCGTCACGGTTAACGACCTGATGAAGACCAGAGGAATAGTTGGCCGAAACATCGTTAAAAACAACAACTATGAAAGATGAGGACAATAGTCCGCAAATAAATAAATAAAATATACAAATTACTCATCTTAAAAAAGAATTCCAATAATTTAATTCTGAAGAGATTTATCATCATTAAAAATCTGGTGAACACAGTAAATCGTGTCAAAAATGTTGTAATGTTTACTGGAACTGATATCTGAAAAAAAAAAAAGAAAGAAAAAAAGACTCACCACAATAATAGCTGCTATATGAGCACCAATCAGTGCGTAACATCCTCCACTGGCTCCAGCTAAGAACATGAAACGATCAGTGACCGAGTGGGCCAAAGAACCTAAAAGAAAAAATTGAAAAAACAAAAAAACAATTAGGAATTCTCACAAGAACACTTTTTCTTTTGCTTCTTAAAACAGATCTAATATATAAATTTATCTTGTAAGATTTTTAAAAAATTGACTTAAATTGAAAATTAATTCATATGTTATTACAGGTATGGCACAATCACGTTGGCACACCGGTTCTTGCCAAAGTTAAGCAACGTTGAGCCTGGCCAGTACCAGATGGGTGACCATTTGGGAAGGCTAGGCGCTGTATGTACCTTCTGGGAAGGTTTGAATTGGGGTCAGCACCCTCACCCTGTAAAAAGAACTCCTCGCTACAAAAACATCTACAAAAGGTTGTAGATGGCCTATGCCCCTTCAGGGACTCACGGGCTATGGGGGAGGGGGGATGATATTACGGCATAATCACGTTTGACACACCGGATCCCGTCAGATCATCAAAGTTAAGCAACGATGAGCCTGGCCAATACCAGGTGGGTGACTATTTGGGACTTTCAGGCGCTGTATGTGCTTTCTGCCTATGAATATCGGCATTGTATTCAGTCGTCCTGGACTTCTCCTTGCTACTGAACTCAAGCAGTGCCAATTGAGGAGAGGTGTGGTTGGAGATTGCGCAACCTTTGCCACACAATTACATGCGCAGCTGCCCCTGCAGCGGGTATCCTTTGTCTTTCGAGACTAAACAGAGGCATGGAACAATTCAAAATTTTCAAAGTTCGATTTTGATAATTATTTATCAATTTAATCTGCATTAGTAGATTGCTCTTGTTCCATCAGCCATAACTGGATAGAAGGCTAAATTTTTATTTATTTTAAGTCACCACTTATCAAGGCCCGGAAGCCACTCAGGGACAAGGGTTATTGCATGTACAGTAACCAATGGGATAATATCATAGTAATCGTAATGGAGATTTGATAAAGTGTCTTACTTAAGGGTGCGGTTTATCAGGAATTTGTTTATGTTGGACTTGAAGACATCCAAGTTGTAGTCAGGTGGGAAGCAGGCAGACGGAACAGAGTTCCAGAGAAGAAAGAAGCTTTGTTCATTGAATCTATGTTTTGATTTATACACAGATAAAGAATGGGGAAAATTATTGACAGTTGTTTCAGCTAGATGGGTGTCTTTCGTGAAAGATTGGCGAGGGAGGACCAGAGATTGGATCTCAGACGAGCACTTGCCATGGAAATAACGATAAAACAAATCAAGATCAGAGGAGAGAGAATCGGAGAGAACTTTGTCATTTACGGCCTTTGATGTGTTGCCATAGATGGTCGTGTCATCAACGAATGATTTAAGTATGTGTTTTAGGAGATCATTGATGTAGATCAGGAAGAGAGTTGGGCCCAGGATGGAGACCTGAGGGACTCCAGCATTAATACTGTGAGCCTCTGATTTCTGCCCATCAACCACTACTCTTATGAACTTATCGGAGAGAAATGATTTAATAATTGAGAAAACATTTCCAGTTAATTAAATCAATTATTAAAAATGTATTTTTAGTTTCACCTGTACTGAGAATTGAACTCCAAACCTTCAGAGACTGTTACACAGATCTGATTATTACTTAGCACTTTATCCATTGCGTCACAGGTCGATGTGAAGGAAGGAGAACAATCTACTCCCATGGCTTAAATGTAAAGATTTATCTGTTTATTGTTCACGTATAATCATGTTTGTTGCATTTCTATGAAGATACGTGCTGCTAATAAATAGATACACTCTAGCTTGTTTCAAATCGTTTGATTATCAAACACAGAAACGGTTTCATAACAAAACTGTTTTATTTAATTATTTTGCCTGTCGGTGGTCGTCAGACCTATCGAGCAAGGGTGATACAAGGTGAAGTTAGGGTTGACGAGCTTACGATGTAACGATCGTGCGTCTCTCTTTCAGTCTCTTTGTTCGTCGAACCTCTTGCTTTTATCAAAAAATTCTTTCTTTGTCCAATCAGGTCAATATATGTGTATAAGTCCGATATGCTATTTTCTTTGTTCTCTAGGGTCAATATGTGTGTCAAAATCTGATGTGATAATTTCTTTTTTTGCCATGTTGTAAATCTTAAACAAGTAAAATATTTGTTTATTTTCCTAATATTACGTTGTGATTTGGCTTTCAAGCGCACTTGATGCGTATTTTATTTTATTCAAATTAAATCAACGTTTCTATATGGAATTCACACCCTTGACGTGATTCTCGCGTTGCCTACGCAGTATTCCAAAATTTCAAAAGACAACCGCTGAGATACAACGCACGGCTTTTTACAAACATACTTTTCTTTTCTTTCTCCAACTTTACAATATGGCAAGAAAGAAGAAAAGAAAAAAAGAAAGAAAACAACATACTGAGGATGGAGTATAGCTCTGAAATATATTTGTTATAAATTTCAAACAAGTAAAATATTTGTTTATTTTCCTAATATTACGTTGTGATTTGGCTTTCAAGCACACTTGGTGCATATTTTATTTTATACTTCGTGAAGGTATTTCTTTTGGTTATTCAATTCTTGAGGCACCCATTTATAAAGTTTTTTCTTTTTCCAATCTCTCTGAAGTCATTAGAAATCAGCATATACATTACGTCTAATTCAGAAACAAGTTTTCGAACAGTTGTCCGTGGATTGGCTTCGATTAAATCTCTTTAATTGATTATTGTCAACATTCGATGGCCGACCACTACACTCATTATCTTCAAGACTCTCGTTGCCACCACAAAATTTCTTAAACCACCATTGTGCTGTGCATTCAGTAGAGGTTCCTGGGTCAAACGCTTCGTTGATATCGCTAGCTGTTTCAGCAGCTTTTTGGCCTAGCTTGAATTGAAATAAGAAAATTGTGCGAATTTGCTATTTCTCATTTTGTATTCAACATTCTGAAAAGAAGACATAATTGTTTTAAAACGATTGTAATTTAAACGATTGGATAGAACGAAAAATGGTCTTTAAAATGATATGTAAAATAAAAGTATTATAATGAAGACATTTGAAAATATGTCATTTGAAATCAAAACTAAAAATTCTGCAAGAACTTTCTTTTCAACTCATAGTACCTGTCATATGAAAAGATAGTCGGGAAGCAGGCCAGCAGAATAGAGCTCCACAGGTAGGCAGAAGCTGTGTTCCAGCACAGATAAGAGAGTGGGGGGAAACTGTTGATAGTAGTTGTACCTAGATGAGTATTTTTTTGTGCAAGTCTGACAGGGGGAAAATCATAGATTGAAGCTCAGACGAGCACACATTAACTGCATCTGCTATGTCCTGTGTTGCCAGCAAGTAAACTGTGTCCTGGGTACAATCCCCTGCTAACGCTTGAATTTTCTGCCATCTGTTTTGTTGCAGCAATGTCTTCGATGGTTTTGGGTATGCAGCATGAAGAAATGTTTTGCCCAAAGGCAGAATTAATTTTTTTTTACATGAAGGTCACAACTTATCAAGGCCCAGAAGCCACTCGGGGGTAAGGGTAATTTTGTGTATGGTAATCAATGGGATAGTATTGCAGTATTCATTAGTATTGGAGATTTGATAAAGTGTCATTACTTAGGGGGGCGGTTCATCAGGAATTTGTTTATGTTGGACTTGAAGGGGGGGCGGTTCATCAGGAATTTGTTTATGTTGGACATGAAGACATCCATGTTGAAGTCAGGAGGGAAACAGGCAAGCGGTAGAGAGTTCCACAGGCGTGCAGTTCTAAGAAAGAAGCTTTGTTCATGGAATCTACGTTTTGGTTTATGCAAATTTGCAAAATGATCCTCCCTATACAAGCATATTTGTGCACAGCTGAGGACAACTATCAGAGACTATTTGGTTGAGCTCTCAGATCCACATGTGGTCACTTTCGAGAGTGTCATCACAATTGGTTAATTGGTTACGACTTTGCTGAGAGCTGTCATGTTTGGGCCTCCATGGTTTGGAACATGGCGCAGAGCAGATAAGAACCTAGCTTGACCAGACCACGGTAAACGTCATTGCAACAGCGACAACCTATTTCCAAAATGAGAACAATCTACCTTGGCTCGTGGATTGAATGAAGGATTCTGTTGGAAATACAGATTAGATTCCAGAATTCTAACTCTGACTAAACAAAACATACATTCAATATTATACGTTTATATCGAATTCTGTTAGTAGAACAAAATAATCTCCCCACCTCATTATACTTGTCTGTGTACACTGTACCCTTGTTTTACCTTATTATTGTTGTTATTATTATTGTTATTATTATTATTATTATTATTGATACTACTACTACTACTACTACTACTACTAATAATAATAATAATAATAATAATAATAATAATTTCCCGCCAACACATCAACATCCGGTAATATTACTCTTTCAATATTACTGTGTTTTTTTTTAGTCTAAAAATGTAAAAAAAAAAAAGAAAAAAAAAATGTCCAACTTTTTCTGCCCCCATTCCCTAATAAGATAAGTGTTTGCAAGAATTTGGAGAGATCAATATTTTTCTCAGAGTTACATTGAGAGAGAGAGCGCGTGGGGGTGTGGGAGAGGGTGTTGGAAATCAGGAGGTAAGGGTGACGGGGTTGGAGAGAAATTCGCACAGATGTCACACGCACTTCCGTACACACTTGCACACGTGAGCTTTAACATTTCAGTTGAACACGCAATCACGTGCAGGGGCACACACACACACACACACACACACACACACACACACACACACACACACACAGAGGCAATCACGTGTGAAATTACAGGGTGGTCGGGATAAATTTGACACCTTTTGGAAAATAAAAAAAGTCATATCTTGGCCAATAATTGATGTATTTTTAAAAATTCAAAATGCATTTCTTAGATGATCTTTTGTTGACTGCAGCTCAGGGAGGCCGCCCTGGGTCTCCACCATAGCTTGAACCTAGAGCATGCACCCTTCAGGGTGTCCTTCATTGTCATGAAAATAATTTCCACTGCAGAAGAAAAGAATCACAAATCGTCTGATTATAGATTAGCACCTGGCATCTAGTAGGTTGCTTCTTTTTTTTTTTTTAGGTGGTTGACAACTCCTGGATTTTTTTTGATTCAAACAACTAATAAAAGGGAAACATCTAATTATGACCGAAAAATTAAAATCATCAAGGGAAATAACTACCTACCGAGTGCAACCTTAGCGTGGTTAGGGGGCTTGTGTGTCTCTAGGACCCGGATAGCTATGTTGGCAGAAGGGTAGAGATCAGACTAAGAGCACTCACTAGTCCTCCAGGTGGGGGTTAGAATAGGGCCAACAAATGAATGCAGAAACCCTAATGACATCATCTGTGGACTTCTAGTAGATTTCATGACGCGAGCGGGTGAAAGCCTTCGGGAAGCCAGTGCACCGACAAATGGAACAGAAGCATTAAGGCTGAGACCAGAATGACTTGGGCCGAATTGAGGAGGACCAGCCAGAACCGGGTACGTTGGAGGAGTGTCGTTGCGGCCCTATGTTCCCCAAGGAATCAAAAGGCCTAAAGAAACAAGGGAAATAACTCCTATTTTTACTGAATAATATAAAACGAGTTGTCTCCCTTGCAAATA
>NC_136511.1:39886828-39961828 GCF_053919585.1 Euprymna scolopes | reverse complement strand
AAAAAATTTAAAAACATAAAGAGAAAAGATAAAGAAAAACATTAAGTTAAAAAAAAAAAATGATATTTTTTTAAATCATAAGGTAGATAGAAAATAGGAAAATCATTGAAATGATTTGACTCATGCGTATCCTTCAGAGAGATTCGCCATATGCTTGATAACAAAATTTTACCACTTGGTAAAGTATTAGGATAGCCTTTCAGCTCTCAGGAGTAGTGTAAGCCAACCTGGGACCCTTCTAATGTAAACAAAAGAGCCCTGGTCGCGGGACTATAAATGTAATCCAACCTGGCCTTGAATGTACTACTTGTGAACTAACCCTAAGTCTCAGTGGCTACACTTTTAACTCTGTCTAGTGATGGACCCTTCCATTTGATCACTGGAAAATACCGCTCAGATGCTCAGAACGCACAAAACGTGCATGATCCTAAGTCTGTGCGGCAACACTGTTAACTTGGACTGGCTGTATGTTGCTTTGACTTTGTGCTGACTTCTCTTCTCACAACGGCTTGATCTGTCTCTTCTGGGCGTCAGGGTAAACCTGAAATCAACTACACCTTCAATTCACAATTGACAGGCAATCAACAAATAAAGAAAAAAATAGTGGTCGTTCTTTTTTATATAAATAAAAAGACATAATTATCCACTGAATATTACAAAACTCTGATCGTTCATAAGCTCTGACTCTAAATACAAATGCTCTGGGGACTGATGGCTTCCATTAGTAAAGTCAGGGCTTGTCTCTTCACTTCTAGATTCAGGGGCTTAGAATAGGGTGAGACTTAAGTCAGGAGTTTCTTTCTCACTAGTGTGAAACCCGCAGACAGTTGGCAATCCTCGAAGCTACTTTTGCCTTTCATTATATTGAGGATCAGCTGGGCTTTACCTCACATCCGATCCCTAGGATTTATTTCACGATTCTCAGAAAACCAGTCTCGGGCTGTTTTTGAAATTCTCAAGCTCTAAAAAAAATTTTCCTTTTCTCCTTCTTCAAATATGTATCTCTAACCGCCACTCTCAACAGGAAGGTCCGTTACCTTCAGCCTCTTCTTGCTTCATTTGCATAATCACGGATTTTCCCCCAGTGCCATTTCATATGAGCAAAAAAAAGTAAATAATTTGGTTATTTTTGGGAGTGATCAAGACAATAATTCCCAGACAATAATTAATAGACACTTGAATTTGTACCCACCATCTTGTTTTTCCTTATTCAAAGAAACTTACAATATCTTGCCTATATTTCGGGTGATCCAATAATAAATTTTGACCACTCAAAATCTGGTTTTCTTAATAGGGGCGGCTTTTTCAGATAAATTTGTCAAATCACCAAAAGACGCCATTTCCGACATTTTTTAGACATCTAATTAATGCAGAAAAAAATTGAAGCTATTTCCCTTGCTGATCTTTATTTTTAATTTACTATTTAAATATTTCAGATTACCAGTCGTCTTTGCCTAAAAGATGCCACAAATAAATTTATTATGCCTAGACTATTAGCCACTATCTTATGTAACTTTAGAACAACATTTTAGACACATTTATTCGTTATAATAAACTCCTATATTTCATCCAAGGAGCAACACCATCACACATCTTTAGAGGAAGTAGTTCCTATTTTTCCCCCTAAATATTAAGTCCTCCTACAACCCCTAGTCAAGATCGGGAGGAAATGTACATATTCTACAGATATTGTGCTTGCACCCTTCGAAACTGGATCATACACTCATAGACATAACATAATCTTTCTATTTCCCAATTCAAAAATAATAAATTCTCCCTTGTCAAATTTCACCCATTCTCATTGGCTGAGAGCTGATAATTCGATTATTCCAGAATCTACCTTTTAATACATAAACGAATCTCCAGAACTTTTCAAATATGGTGGTACTCTCTACAAGAGGCAATGGTTTTACAACAAATACACCAAATACAAACATAATAATCGTTCATAAACAGAAAATTAAATACTGATAACCTTACCTATTAATAACACGCTACTTTTCCCGCCTAAACAAAAACAAACCCTGAGAAAAAAATGTATGGATACCATTGTTTATTTTTCGCTTTTGGAACACCTTAGCGAAACTTACATTTTTTTTGTTTTCTTTTACTTTGTTTTATCACAGAGCGTTTTTTAAAATCTTTTTATTCTTTTTCTTAGATTTAGTTTTAATGTGGGCGATTAAAATTACTTACATATTTTCCTACAATTAGCTACATTTTAATCATGTTACTTATCTTGTCCACATAGGTTTTCTACTATGCTGATTAAGAAAATCTCATTTATATTTGGCATATATAAGTAGTTTTCGTGTACAGTAGTCATTGGGACAATATCATAGTAATTGTTAGTTGTGTAAATTTGGTAAATTGGATTACTTAAGGGGAATGGTTTATCAAGAACTCGTTTACATTGGACTTGAAGACGACCATATAGTAATCATCTGGAAATCAGGCAAACGGAAGACAGTTCCACAGGTGTGCAGTTCTAAGAAAGAAGCTTTGTTCATGGAATCTATGTTTAGGTTTAGGCACGGATAAAGAGTAGGGGAAATTATTGATAGTTTTTTCAGCTAAACGAGTGTTTCTCGTGAAAGTTTGGCACTCAGATGAGCACTTGCCATGAAAATAACGATAAAGCAGAGAAGGCTTGCAACATTTTTTCCGTGAGAAAGAGGTTGCAGGGAAGAGAAAAGGGCATACTCTACTAGGTTATGAAGTCTATTTTGAACTCTGTCAAGGCAGGATATGTCCTTTCTAGCAGCTCATGCCCAGATGTGGCAACAATACTCCATCCTTGGACGTACCTGACTCTTATATAGGTAGAGAATTGCATCAGCAAGTAGATATCTACTGGATCGATAGAAGATCCCACCATTTTTCCAGCAACCTTGGCAACGGATTTAATGTACATGTACCATTTCAAATCCAAGTCCAGGAGCTTGTCAAAACATGGAGCCTCCACAAGACGAGACCCATTCATTTCAATTGATGCCAGATGGGGATCAGAGCATTGATGATATAAAAAGATAGAAGCTTGGTTTTAGATGCATTAAAAGTAACCAGCCACCTCTTTCCCCTTTCCATGTGCTCAAGATCAGAGGAAATATCATCCAAGAGAACTTGGTCGTTTACGGCCTTTAATGTGCTGTCATAGGTGGTAGTGTCGTCAGCATAAATGTCTATGAATGATCTAAGGATGTGATTTGGAAGATCATTTGCTTTAAATTGATAACTCTTATAGGCTTTATACTATGCTGATTAAGAAAATCTCATTTATATTTGGCAGATACAAGTAGTTTTCCAGATGTAAAGACCTGTATCATGCACGTTAAATCAGTGCCCACCAGATTTGTATGCATGCGCAAGGAACAAATCTATTTCTATCTGACTGACACTGCCCTCCTCCCAATTTTTTTGTTGGTTTATAATATTTGCGGGTGGGTATCCTGACAATGATTATCAAGATTAAATTTTGGGCAAATAGTTTGACACCCCCCTCGTCACAAAATGGGGTGTCTATTCCGATAACCATTCTTAACATGAGGAGGTTGGGGGGGGGGTCCGTTTCTAAAACCGTCCTTAACATGGGGAGGTTGGAGGTGTTTATTCTGAAAACCGTTCTTAACATGAGGAGGCAACAACAATAACAGCTGTATATTAATTTTTTATCAGTAGAGGGGGGGCATGCTTCTACCAGACAATGCCGGTTAATGGGTCTTGCTAGTTTTTTTTTATAATTGTGGTAGTAATATTTTTTTTTACTTGGGAGTCACCACATATCAAGGCCTGAAGACTACACGAGGATAACTGTTAATGAATGTAAGGTTGTAGTATAGTAATCATTAATCGTGTAAATTGGGTTGAATTTGATTATTTAAGGGGACGGTTCAATAAGAATTTGTTTACATTGGATTTGTAGGCTACTATGTTGTATTCAATCAGGAAGCAGGTCAACAGAATAGTGCTCCAAAAGCGGACAGTTCTGGGAAATAAGCTTTGTTCATGGAATCTACATTTTTATTTAGGCACAGATAGAGAGTAGGGGAAAACATTTATAGTGTTTGTAGCTAGTCGAGTGTTTTTTTTGTGAAAGTTTAGTAAAAGGCGACCATAGATTGGAGTTCAGTCGAGCATTTGCTGTGAAAATTACGATAGAGCAGAGACAGGCTTGCAACGTCTTTTCTGAGGAAAGCGGTTGCAAGGAAAAGAAAAGGGTATCACTTACTAGGTTTTGAAGCTGGTTTCAAGGCTGGATAGGTTGCGCCAAGCAGCTCCTACCTAGACGTCGCAACAGTACTCCATTTTAGGGTGTACCTGGCTTTTATATAGAGAGCTTTTTGTTATGTTTTACTTGGTTGAATCAGAGATTGGAACACAGTCAAGTACGTTCTATTGGCATAATGATAGATGGGAGAAAAATTAGTAATGTCTCTTTTGTGAGAAAGAGACTATAAAGAATAGATCATTCCCCACAACTAATAAAATATAATTTGCTTGAAAGACAATGAAACAGTATGAACATTTCTGTTTGACATTGTCTGAAATTCCCATGGTTCTCGTTATTTATGATGACAAGTCGTGTTAATGTGCATCAAAATTGCTTCATTGCTTCTGGCGATTACAAAATTCGGTTGCACGCAAATGTTTTTTTTAATTTCTCTGATTAAATAAGTGAATTAATGAATCATCTATTGTCAAGTTTGGACATCGAGAAAAAGAAATTATTATTAAGAGAAAGCCGTTAAAGAACGAAATACATTTGACATTTATTATTAAATTCATTTGTTTAAAAAATGTCATCTTATTTGCATTACAAACTATACTAATACTTGGTGTCAGCTGTGACTAAATGAATATATATATATATATATATATATATATATATATATATATATATATAGTAATTTATAAAATACATATGGCGATTAAGCTACACTGAATATTCGGCGTTTCATCCACTCTAGGAATCGTCAGGCTTATGCACATAAATTATAAATTACTAACTAGCTCTACCTACGTATTGAGCACTTTTGAAGTAAATACTTAAAGTTTACGCATAAATCTATCCTTTCGTGTATTAATTTAATGTGAGTAAATGAAGTAGTTATATATATATATATATATATATATATATATATATATATATATATATATATATATATAACTACATATATATATGTATATATAACTACATATATATATATATATATACACGAGCAAACAGTTAATAAGACGTGTTAAAAAACACTCTGAAATGAGTTAAAAACATATTTAATCTGAAAAGGAAACACTAGATAAGTGGATAGTCTTTTATCCGTGAAGTTTCGAAGAAATACTTTCCTTCTTATCAGAGGGTAGGAATTAGCAAAATGCGGGATCGGATTTTGCATGTAAAAGTATTTGATGAAACAACAAATAAGTCAAAGATCTTACTTTAAAACAAAAAAAGTGAAGCAGAGGGAATATGGTGAAGAAAAAGGTGATTACACATGAATGGATAGTCTGATGGAAGATAAATAATCCGGTGACGGATATATATATATATATATATATATATCATCATCAGTGCAGGATGTCACGATTAATGCCAGTCGAGATATTTGAACCCCGGCAACAGAAGTCATGTCTGGCTTCATTAGCAAGGACCCGGACCATTCGGCTACCGTCAACGGCAAGAGATACAGTTGAAATTAAATATTTATTCTTATTAAATGCTTTTAACATCAGTCAGAATGATATAATCATTATATAATGATCTGTGCATCATAAATGTGTGTATATATATATATATATATATATATATATATATATATATATATATATATATATATATAAAAGCGAAAATGTATATATGTATGTATGTGTGTGTGTTCGCTTTTTCTGTATGTCTACAAAAAGCTTCTTTCAGAGAAGCGGTCGCTCGCTTCACAACTTTTTAAAACTTTTTATATCACATATAAATCGTGATATCTCACAATTAACAATGAAGCTCGCCTGTCTATTTAATTTGCTCGATTTCGGGAAGATAAATATTCAACATTTGTCGCTCACCACATATGTATATATATATATATATATATATATATATATATATATATATATATACACTAAAAAAAAATCAACTCTCTCAGATTTATACACAAAGGAATACCTATCATTTAGCCTGCAAAGCTCGAGTCCCACGATCAGCAGTAATTATCACTTCCTATACCTACCCAGCATTTCCCAAGACGTAAAAATTTAGTTGTAAGATAGACAATTTTTATTATATGCAATTAAAAATGAGTTATTTCCCTTTATTTCTTTACAGTTATGGTAATAAGATAGAGTAGAGAAAGCTGAGTAATTAGATACTTTCTTGGACAAGAGAATGACCGAACTACATTGTCAGTCATCTTAGCATTATATTGGATGTACGTCTTCCATTTTAAAATCTGAGCAAAAAACTGTAATAACTATCCGGTGTTTTCGATTATGCAGAAAAAATTGAAGTTATCTCCCTTGCTGATTTTTATTTTTAAGTCATTATTTAAATGCTTCAGATTACCAGTCGTCTGTACCTAACCGGTATTTCTGAAAATGTAGAAAACAATTTACTTGCAAGATGAACAACTATTATTATAATTAATTAAAATGAATTATTTCCCTTTATTCCTCTCCAGGTGCAGTAGTATGATGGTTTCTTGATGGTTACCTGTTTGCATTTTATATGGATAAATCAAAGATTGGGGCATTCCATTGACAAAATCATAAATTGAAACAATCAACTCCCTTAGTTTTTCATGCAAAGAAATAGCTATCATATATATATATATATATTAAATCCCCGAAACAGTATTTCATGGTAAACAACTGATGAGCCCTTCAAAATAAATTATTACTGGTACTATAGTGAATTCGTGAGAGCAAGTTGATGCAGTGATTGCAAGTGATTGAATGACTTACTGACTAAATGGTTTTCTAACGAATGCTAAAAAATGATGTTTTTTTTTTGTATAGTTTTCAAGGTCAAAAACTTCCAAGACTATATATTATTATTATTATTATTATTATTATTATTATTATTATTAGATGCCTAGTAAGGCCACAAGGAAGACAACAGAAGCAGCAAAACTGAAGATGGCCTGCCAGGACACTATATATACAAATCTAGGCATATTTTATTGGTTTGAAAATATAGGTTCTTTTTTAACTAATTATTATAAAATTTTAACCATAGAGTATGTAATAATCTTCACTAAGGGGATCATCCAAGGCCTATTTTTGGCACCTTTTTACAGTCATATCAAGTTATAATATGTAAGAATTTGTGACATATTTCCATTCTATGCACATCTGACATAAATACAGAACCCAGATATTATTGTACTATCTTTGAATAAAACAGATACTACACCTTGAGTTATATATGTATTGATTGTGTAAAAAAATTCCACAAAACAAAAAATTTGCCACAAGGCCACTCAAAAAATTGGGGAGATGGGATCTATGGTGACCCTTGTCACTGGATCTTTGCTTGTCTATGTTAATCCGAGCTAGAGTTCTCATTCACCATAATACCGCAAACACACTGGAGGCCGTTCTACTTAAGATTCCCAAATCAATTTGTTTTTTTTAATAATAATAATAATAATAAAAAAATATATATATATTATTTACTTTAATAATTATGGAATACCTACAGACACTAGTGTTTCATCCTTTCAGGAATCATCAGTGCAGGATGTCACGATTAATGCCAGTCGAGATATTTGAACCCCGGCAACAGAAGTCATGTCTGGCTTCATTAGCAAGGACCCGGACCATTCGGCTACCGTCAACGGCAAGAGATACAGTTGAAATTAAATATTTATTCTTATTAAATGCTTTTAACATCAGTCAGAATGATATAATCATTATATAATGATCTGTGCATCATAAATGTGTGTGTATATATATATAAAAGCGAAAATGTATATATGTATGTATGTGTGTTCGCTTTTTCTGTATGTCTACAAAAAGCTTCTTTCAGAGAAGCGGTCGCTCGCTTCACAACTTTTTAAAACTTTTTATATCACATATAAATCGTAATATCTCACAGTTAACAATGAAGCTCGTTTGTCTATTTAATTTGCTCGATTTCGGGAAGATAAATATTCAACATTTGTCGCTCGCCACATGTGGGTTAGTCTTTTTCCTATAACATCTTGGGAAAATAAAAATCCCGCAGTCAAACTTGACCTCATTAACTCATTAAAATGGGCACCTGCCGAACCCAAGTAATTAAATAAATTCAAACGTGTTTCCGTTAGGATCTCGCGGTGGGGCAATGGTTAACGTTGCACGTTTTTTTTTTCACACTTTAATTTACAACTTTGCCTCAACAGTTCGGGTTCGATCCTCATACTTACTTTTTTTTTAACCCCCCTACCTCCAAACACCCGGGCAACGCCGGGTACTCCTCGCTAGTATAAATATAAAAGTGATAATGTGTGTATGTTTGTATGTTTGTATGCGTGTTTGTGTGTCCGCTAAAAAATTTCGACAGACACGACAAAAATTCACAAACTCAGGATCATGTTGAAGCCCCATCCTTCGCTCAAAAAATATTGAAAAATTGGCCAAAAACGTTAATTTTTTCACCCCGAAATCGACAATTTTCGACAGTGGGGCGGGGTCAACAAAAACGGTCCTCTCGTGACGATGACCGATTCTACGCATGTGTCAGATGACGTCATGGCCTGATTTACTTTAAATAGTTGAAAAACTGACTAAATTTCATGTACGTCGCGTTAGCTCAGTTGGTTAGCGCGTTAGTTCGTTATCTAAACGTTTTGGGTTCGAAGCGTGGTGCGTGATGTTTGTTTTTTTTTTTTCACTTTTTTAAATTTAAATATTGAACCAGTGTTATTTAAGCCATTTTTCACGTAACATTCGTTTTTCTGTTTTTTTTTTTTTACTTCGCTTATCCACCCCCGACCACACACCCAAAAACACCTGGGTACCCACCAATTTTTTAAATTTTAATATCGAAACAGGCTTATTTAAGCCATTTTTCACGTGTCTGTTTTTCTGTCTTCTTTTTTCGATTTTTACATTTAACATCATTCGTTTGCCTTACGTTAGTTTTTTTTGCGTTTTTTTCGATGTTTTGATTACCCCCCCCACTTAAATTTTAACGTTCGTTTTTATGTTTTCTTTTTTTACTTCACTTATACCAAACAAACCTGGTCATTGACCTCATTTGCTGTCGTCATCGTAACGCTCGACGACTTCCGTGCACGCACCTGTCAATTTGGTTCTTACTTAAATAAATTCAAAAATCTTTCAGTAACTTATTCTGGCTGGCCGATTTTATTTTCAAACTTCGCCTCAGGGCTTCGGGTTCGATTCTATCCCTCCCCCTCCCCGTTTCTTTTTTATTTAACAGCACACAAACCTCCAAACACCCGGGCAACGCCGGGTACCCCCGCTAGTATAATATGAATCTCACCTGTCTGTTTAAATGCATGTATGTATGCATTTATGTATGTATGTATGTATGTCTGCCTAGAACTTTCGACAGAAGCGACGGATTTTCACGAGATTGATATAGTTTTGAAGATCGATCTTTCTGACAACAAATTTCGAAAAATTGGCTAAAAAGATTAATTCCTTCACCCTTTACTAGACACTTTTCTACAGGGAGGGGTCGCTTTTTTCGCCACTATTTTTGAAAATCATCCCCTCTTTTCGATTGACTAACCTTAATTTAAACCTTCGCCACTTCCAGTTTTGTGGTAGACACAGCGGCAAAGACGTCATGTTTTCTTTTCACATTCTTTTCCTGCTTCGCGGTATGGGTTCGAGCCTGCCTGCCTACTACACACCTCCAAACACCAGGGCAACGCTGGGCACCCAGGCTAGTATATATGTGTGTGTGTGTGTGTGTGTGTGTGTGTGTGTGTAATAATATATATTATGTTTAGAAATAGGGTTCTATAAAAAGTTGCTTTACACTTTGATCCAAAAACTGGGAAAATGTATTTTCGTTAGAATTTCACGTTCATACACAACTGTACCATCACGTGAAATTTTTTAAATTACTTATTTTTTTCTTCTATTGAATCTTCGGCAATTGGGTTATCCCATCTTTTAAAAAAGGGGGTAGAGCGTGACAACCTAATAATGTAATGTATATGAACACATTCGGGTTCCTCCACACAAGAATATGATTGGCTGGTGTAAACCATAAATACGGATGGGTATAGCAGCTTGAGAGAGACATTAAAAATACGTTGAAAGCCTAAAGCTTAAGCATATTAACTTTCTGACCCTGGTGTCAAAGTTCTTGCAGTGGGAGAGGACTAAACAATACATATCACATCCATAAAAACGAACCGGTAATACTTGGTGTGGTATCAGCACTGAGCAGCTTATGCTGACTTCTTCCAAAGGAGGAAGTTTACAGGGAATATCAAATTCACAAGTGGTCCCCAGTTGCATGAATATTCTGATCATGGAAAGACAACATAGAGTGCTCAGCATTCCCAAATGGTCACCCATCTAGTAGTGGCCAGATTCCACATCGCTTAACTTTGGTAATCTTATGCAATGATGATGGCATATACGCATGCGCATGAAGATGAAATCATCTCAACGTATTATTGCGTAGCTTGTTATTATCAAGAATCTGAAGTGTCATAACTTTTATTAAAATGATTGAAATTGACATTAAATAAGTCAAAAAGGGTTGATATGCCGCATAATAAAACGATTCGTATTATTTGGATTCTTCGGAATACTGTTCTCATCTTGAGTGTCGCTTTCACACCGTTTCGGTCGATGTAATCTCCTATCTTCTTCGGGTGTATCTTGTCGAAATGCCGTCCTGATTCCCGACAAGATATACCTGAAGAAGGTCGGCGGTTACATCATCTGAAACGCTGTGAAAAATGACACCCAAGATGAGAACTGTGTTCCGAAGAATCCAAACAATACAAATAACCAATCCTCATCTCAAAAATTCAGAAATGAAAACAAAAAGATTCAGTATTTTTTCCGAAGTTGTTGTTGTTGTTGTTATTATTATTATTATTATTATTATTATTATTATCATTATTATCATTATTATTATTATTATTATTGTTATTGTTATTATTATTATTATTATTATTGTTATTATTATTATTATTATTATTATTATTGTTATTATTATTATTATTATTATTATTATTATTATTGTTATTATTATTATTATTATTATTATTGTTATTATTATTATTATTATTGTTATTGTTATTGTTATTATTATTATTATTATTATTATTATTGTTATTATTATTATTATTATTATTATTATTGTTATTATTATTGTTATTATTATTGTTATTATTATTATTATTGTTATTATTATTATTATTATTATTATTATTGTTATTATTATTGTTATTATTATTGTTATTATTATTGTTATTATTATTATTATTGTTATTATTATTATTATTATTATTGTTATTATTATTATTATTATTGTTATTATTATTATTGTTATTATTATTATTATTATTGTTATTATTATTATTATTATTATTATTATTATTATTATTGTTATTATTATTATTGTTATTATTATTATTATTGTTATTATTATTATTATTATTATTGTTATTATTATTATTATTATTATTATTGTTATTATTATTATTATTATTATTATTATTATTATTATTATTATTATTATTATTGTTATTATTATTATTATTATTATTATTATTATTATTATTATTATTGATTTGCACTGTGCGCCAATGGAGATCTGACCTGATTGAAAAGAAACTATTTACTGGCTTATTCCAGATTAGACAATATTGGTGAAAGAAAGGAGAGAAGATGATACGAGGCAAGGGAGAGCAGGACAACAGGCAAACAAAGGCGCCGGTTATAAATGCGGACGAGGGGGGTGGGTGAGTAGGGGTGAGGGAGAGGGAAGAGCGACAGAAGAGGCGCCGAAAAATGCATATTTCCCCAGACAGAGGCGATCTAATCATCTCCCCGGGGAGGAGCAACGGAGATGTAAAGGAGAGACAACTCTGTAGACAATGGATAATCATCAGGAAACATGATTACAGAGGAGCAAAAGACTGGCACCTGATTTCGACTAGGGTGTTATTCGAGAAGATAGTTTGAACCGTTGCTCATGAAAATACTATAGCTTACTAGCAGGGTTACCTGGCTTTGTCCGGATTAACAAAATCTATTGGGCTCGAATTAGAGTTTTGTTTTTTTTTACTTGGGAATCACCACTTATCAAGGCACAAAGACCACTCGAGGATAAGAGTTAATTAATGTAAGATGGTAGTGTAGTAATCACTATTGGTGTAAATCGGGTAGAATTTGATTATTTATGAGGACGGCTCAACAAGAATTTGTTTACATTGGATTTGAAGGCTCCCGTATTGTATTCAACCGGGAAGCAAGCCAGTGAAACAATGTTTCACAGGCGGGCAGTTGCGGGACAGAAACTTTGTTCATAGAATCTGCATTTAGATTTAAACACAGATAAAGAGTGGAGGAAATCATACCTAGTGGTTGTAGCTAGTTGAGTATTTTTTGTGAAAGTTTGGCAAGGTGGGAGACCATAGATTGGATGTCAGTTGAGCACTTGCCATGAAAATATCGATAGAGCAGAGACAGGCTCACGACATCTCTTCTATGGAAAACAGGTTTGAATCAGAATCGTGTTAGTTAGCAAAGTTTTAAGGGATTAGCTGATCTGCATATTTCAGGAATAATGGACTTATCCAGAGACTATAAATATAGTTGCATCTAACACGTTATTTGGTAGCGATTCGTGGCAGTTATGGCTCCAGAATCATGACGTGTACTTCTGTAACATACTTTTTGCTAATACACTTTTTGTTAATTATATCACTGTGTTTGTTTTGATTATTACCAACATGCAAGGCGACAACAGAAAACCAGTTCAATCAAAACAATTAAAAAAGCAAAATATAAAATTAGTCTTTTCCTACTCACTATATCTCCTCATCTTTTATCTGTGTCTTTTTGTGTCTTTTTGTGTCTTTCTCTATCAACTACGAATTAAATAGTTTTATTACTTGCGTTTTTATTCCTTTATCGTTCATAATAGACGATCCAATCTTTTTTTAGTCTTTCTTCATTTTTTTTTTTATTAGATGCAACTGTTAATAGTGAGAGATAGATAGGGTGAAAGAGGGAGAGAGAGAGAGGGGGGGAGAGAGAGACAAATAGGATAAAGAAAGAGGAAAGAAAAGTGAGATAGAGGGGCGAGAGAGAGGAAGGGAAAGAAAGGAAGACGAGAGAGAGAGGAGGAGAGAGAGAGAAAGAGGAGAAATAAGATAGAGAGAGAGAAGAGAAAGAGGAGAGAGGATAGCAAAGGGAGATAATAGGGTGGAGAGAGGGAGAGAGGAAGGAGAGGGGGAGTAGTGACAGAAGCGATAACTATGTAAAATAAGGAAGGTGCAAGAATACGACAAGATAACTTTATATGTTAGATTTTCTTTTTATTACATTTTTTTCACCAAGTCATGTTGCTACTTGGACCGTAAGGTAGGGAATTCCATAGTTCTCAAAAAGAAACTTTTAGAGTAGAAGGCTTTCCGGCATCTACAAACCTCAACAGAGAAGAGGTGGGACTTTTCTACTTGACAGCTTAGTCAGGAGCATGTACGCCTAGAGGGTAATAGTGCTCTTATAACGTGGCCGTTACACTTTAACTGTGTTGTTATATTTCAACCACTCGGGCTCACTCGTCGTCTAGAAGCATCGCAAAGGAACAAAAAAAAAAAAAAAAGGAAAGAAATTAAAAACAGACTCGACAAGTAAGCGCATTTAATCGTGGTTCTTCCAAAACAACGCATTTCATTATCTTTCAAAAGTCTTTTCGCACACACGTGTTTTACAACGCGCTACCATATAACATGTGCTTTTTTAAAGTCTCTCTCCTCACCACCTCAGCCAGCCCTCGTTCTCACACGTCCATCTCCTTGATCACGTAGCATATTTTTTCCCTCCATTCTTTGTGATGCAAGTTCGCGCACATTTGCTAATTTGCATATCGCTAATTTCGTTCATCGATGCTGTTATAAGAGGAGTCCCACTTCGTTATACTATGAGTTCAACAGAACACATTCCATTAAAGTACTCGTAAAAATAAGCACAAGGACGCAACACTGCAGTGATGGGATAGAGACTTTTTGGACCCTGTCTACAAGTGAGAGACTACTGGTAGAAGTACCAGCCCAGATGTGACAACACAAACGAATTGTTGCTTTGTAGAGATATAGAATACTCTTTGGCGTAAGTAATTATATATATATATATATATATATATATATATATATATATATATATATATATATATATATATATATATACACCCTGTACTGAAGATTCCCGAAAGGATGAAACACTAGTGTCTGTAGGTATTTAATTATTATAGTAAAAAAATAATTATGACAGCCCCTTTAAGAAACTCGTTTCTTATCGTTGAGCACTTTCAGTTGAATTAAAGTCGGTCAATTTAGCTCTTATGCATAGATCATCGTATAACGATTAGATCACTGTCTGATTGATGTAAATGAACATTTAAAATTAAGATGTTTAAATTCAACGTTATTTCACGCGGTTAATGGTAGCCGAATGGATTAGGTCTCTGTTAATCGAGCCAGAGATGTCTCGTGTTGCGGGGTTCAAATCGTTCGACTGGTATTAATCGAGACACCCTGCACTGAAGATTCCCGAAAGGATGAAACATTAGTGTCTGTAGGTATTTAATTATTATAGTAAAAAAAATAATTATATATATATATATATATATATATATATATATATATATATATATATATATATATATATATATATATATATATATTATTTTTATTATTTATTACATTTTCACCCCAAACAAGGCACATTGCCACTTTGGTGTAGGGGGCTACTATCAGGGGAAACATCTACTGGGGTACTATGTAGGGATTTGGGCAGCGAGATATATATATATATATATATATATATAGTCATTAACAGGCACACTGATTTGCTGTATCGTAGCTCTTCAGTGCAGTTAGATTAGTGTCCATCTCGAACCAGGAATTGAACCTACAACTATCTAGTTGACAGTTTTACCCTTTGGTCCATGGGATCGGTACCCACAGACGATATCATCAAATGTCTATTTATATAAACATTTGACCGCCGCTTTTCCAGAGCTCCATTTGTTCGTTTATTTAAAAACAAAAAGTTTTGCATTATGCTAAGCTACTGTTGATTTTATAAAATTATTTTTATATATAACGGCTTTAATTAAAGTTGAGAATTCAAAGGTCAAGTATCATGGTTCAATTGTGCTCTAAACAAACATTCATTTTGAACACGACCCTGTCATATTAAAGAACCTGCTTTTGATTTTATATGCCTGGCTTTTCTGCTTGTGCTGTGATAATGGCTTGAATTTAGGTTTAAAATGAAAAAAGTCAAGTATCATGGTTCAATTGTGATTTAAACAGAAATATTCATTTCGAATGCACCTGTCATATCAAAGAACCTATTGTTGATTTTATATGCCCGGCTTTTCTACTTGTGTGGTTATAAAACTTCTCAAATACACTTGTGATGTTAGGCTGTATAAGGGTGTTATCTTTGGACAAAAATCACCTTTTTCTTCTTTCATCAGATTATTTTGATTATCAATTACCGATACTTATTGAAGACATCCCGATAAAAAAAAACTATCTAAGAACACTGCTAGATACATAAAGTACTTTTTGTATGATTTCATAAAAATCGTCCCAGACGTTTCGGAATGAACTCACACACGCAAAGTTCCGTTTATATAATCATGTATGTGTGTGTATATTGTTAAATGTTTTTTAACTCCTAATGGGGAGGGGGTAACGATCATTTTTATAACCACAATTATCAACCAATCAACCAATGAGAAGCTTCCAAAGTTATTATAAAAATTGTCGAATTTTGGATTCAAGCAGTTCGCCGTTGGCTACGTCACAAACCGCATTTGATTCTTCACCGCCATCTTTGTTACTGGCAATTACTTCACACTCAGTATCGGGACTGCACTGCTTCTTCACCGCCATCTTTGTTCAACATAATGTCTCAACACTTAACACACACACACACACACTATATATATATATATATATATATATATATATATATATATATATATATATATTAGTGATGGGACGATTCCAATATTTTTCCCGGTTCCGATACAATTACTGATTCTGATTTCGATTCTTTATAATCTCTAATTATTTAACTTATTGTTATTTTCCCCGATTTTTGTAAAAAATATGTTAAATATACAGATATTTTTCTAAACGCCAAAATACACTTGTGGAGAGTGATCTATCGATTTTAGCTTTACTGGTATTTTAAAATCAATAAATATTTACTAATTATCAATATTACCAGCAATGGAAGATTTTACTTTAAACAAAATCATATAAAAAAGACAATTAAAAGAATCGATTTAGTATCGGAAAATAGGCACCAATATTTCCGATTCCGATACCCCAACATGTTCCGATTTTTCCGATTCCCGACTCCGATTAATTGTCCCAACACTAATATATATAATAGAAAAAATGTGACCCATCAGTTCATCCATTGTTTGGGATAGATTTTCATCTGTTATCGTTGTATCATGCTATTGACAGTATTATAGACATATTTCATTGCAATTCATTTATAATTATATAATATATAATTGCTAATATGAAACATTTTAACATAAGTGAAAATTGAGAAGGAAAAATACGCGCTTCTATTTAAAAGCCGATAAGCATTTACGAACAGGTTTGCACGCATAGATGCTTCAGCGTTGCATTAGAAAGTGCAAATTGCTATCAAGTACGCAAAGCAAAGAAAAGATAATACACAAATTATGAACAATGATACAGAATGACGCACTGAAATCAATACTATATTCTTCTAATATATAAAGAAAAGTCAGTCGTATTTTAAAAGTCAGACCTACATAGCATTTAAGCTGACAGATCAAACTTTGCTTCTGACGTGCCTATTTTCATTGGTTATTGTTGTATTATGTTATTGGCAATACCTTGCTACAATTTATTTTAAAAATTACTTAGTCTGGCCTGAACGATTATTAATATGAAAATTCTTTAAATACTTACCTAGAACTAAAATTCTTTAAATAATTACCTAGAACTAAAATCCAGCAGGAATGAGAATTAATTTTAAATTGAAGAATATAATAGTTGTCTACCTTATAATTAAATTTTTTCTGTATAAGTTTAAAAATTTGAAAACAAATAAAAATTAAAAACTAAAAAGACTTTAATGCATCCTGGGCATGTCCATCTCCTTTATCACGTAGCAACACCGAATCGTCACAGTTGCATTTTTATTTCTTATCGTGTGTAAAAAAAAACCAAAAAAAAAAACCGGCAAATTGAGTCTACAATAGAGGAAGAATATGCCAAGTAGGAAAGAAATGTTCATTGAAAAACTGAAAATTTACTATTTTTTTTTAATTTTTTTTTTTTACACAGTGATCACCACTTATAAGGGTTATTGCAAGTACATTACGTTAGTGTGGAGATTTGATGAAGTGTTTACTTAAGGGGGCGGTTCATTAGGAATTTGTTAACGTTGGACTTGAAGACATCCAAGTTGTAGTCCGGTGGGAAACAGGCAGACGGAACAGAGTTCCACAGCCGTGCACTTCTAAGAAAGAAGCTTTGTTCATGTATCCGCGTTTTGATTTAGGCACAGATATAGAGTGGGGGAAATTTTTCACAGTGGATTCAGCTAGACGGGTGTTTTTCGTGAAAGATTGGCGAGAGGGGGACCAGAGATTGGAGTTCAGACGAGCACCTGCCATGGAAATAACGATAAAACAAGGATAGGCTCGCAACGTCTCTTCTGTGGGAGAGAGGTTGCAGGGTAGAGAAAAGGGCATCCCCCACTAAGCCACAAAGTCTATTTTGTACTCTGTCAAGGCAGGATAGGCTGTTTTTAGCAGCTCCTGCCCAGATATGGCAGCAGTATTCCATCCTTGGATGTACTTGGCTTTTATATAGATAGAGAATTGCATCAGTAGTGAGATATCTTCTGGAGCAGTAGAAGGATCCCACCATCTTTCCAGCGACCTTGGCAACAGACTTGATGTACGTGTTCCATTTCAGATCAGGAGTAAAGGTCAAACCCAGAAGCTTGTCAAAACACGGGGCTTCACCCAGACGAGAGCCATCCATCACAATTGATGCCAGATGGGGATCAGAGCGTTGATGATGTAAGGATAGGAGTTTGGTTTTGGATGCATTAAAGGTAACCAGCCAAATCTTCCCCCACTGAACCACGCGCTCAAGATCAGAAGAGAGAGAATCAGAGAGAACTTTGTCATTTACAGCCTTTGATGTGTTGCCGTAGATGGTCGTGTCATCAGTATAGATGTCAACGAATTTATTTATTAGTTGTGAATAGTCCGTGTTGTCAATTATTACTATGAATTTAAAAAAAAATAATTACCTAAAACTAAAATTTATTAAGGAGGGGGGGGGAGTAATTTTAAATTGAAGAATATAATAGGAGTTATCTACCTTAAGTTTAAAATTGTGCAAACAAATAAAAATTACAAACATAAATCATTTCACTGTGTCCCGGGCAACACCAGGCCGGTGCAGCTAGTATATAAGTAATCTCACATGAATGGACAGGGAGCATGAGTTAGAACTGATACATCGAAAGCATTTCCAAGGCTGCTGTGAAGAAGGTGGGCTCTCTCTACCGTGCTAGAAAGTTCTTACGCTTGAAAGTATCCTGTATTTCTACAAGGCCACCATTCGCCCATGTATGGAGTACTGTTGTCACATTTGGGGTGGTACATCTGATACTAGTCTCTCACTCCTGGACAGTGTTCAAAAGAAAGTCATCAACTTAATAGGTCCTGAACTGTCTCTCGTTCCTGGACAAAGTTGCCAACTGAACTGTCATCTAAGCTTCAACATCTCATCGACAAATTGTTGCATCTCTCTGCCTGTTCTATAAGTACTTTAACGGTGAATGCTCCGACGAACTGCAAGCACTTGTATCCCCTCGACGTAAATACCCCCGACAAACCCGACAAGCAGCAAAATCCCAACCCTTCACAGTTGAGATCCGTAGATGTAAGAGAACCTTCTACTCCAGTAGTTTCTTTCCCAGAACCTCTAGACTTTGGAATTCCCTTCCGGGTTCCTGCTTCCCCAACTGTACTGACATGCAGAAGTTCAAGTGTAATGTGAACCGACAACTTGCTGCTCAACTCCCCACATAGTATCCCTGCAACTTATGCCCCCTACATTAAAGTGGCAATGTGCCTTGTTTGGGGTGAAAATGTAATTTTAAAAAGAAATAAAAGTAAAAAGTTTACTTACCCTTGATGCATAAACATGTAAGAGAAATATCTCCAGACTTCAATTCTCCGAGTTGGATCATACACGAGGGGACTGCAGAGGTAAATACCCGTGTCCCAAGTGACTGGTTGATCTATTTTCTTCAATTCAAAAACATAATAAATAAAAACAGCAATCTGAAAAAAAAAGAAAAAAGAAAAAAAAAATTAAAACAATCAAAATTTCTAAAACATAACTAAAAACATTTCCAGAAAATATAAAATGATGTCCGGATTTTAAAAAGTTGAACCTAAATAGCATTTTAGCTGACAAATTGAACTTTGATTCTGACTAGCTAAGTGTAAGCTGATATACCCATTCCAGGACCAATAGACTTACCCAAATACTATAAATATAGGTACATTTAATACGTTATGGGGCAGCAATCTGCACTATTTATTTGACCACTCTGTCCGATCGCTGATACATGCCAGTTGAGATTTTGATTTCGACAATGTCCAGCAGAAAATGGGTCATTTTGGTGGCCTTTTATCTGGCGGGCTGAGGCATTCGTTCTGGGTAATCTTAAAAATTTCACTTTCCCAGGCCTTACCTCCCGTTTTTCAGGAGGAGAAAGTTTATTGTTTACTGCCCGATGCACCCTGACTGGGGAATGCCGATAGGGATGCCCAGGTAATTTTTAAAAGGCTAGAGTGCTTTTCCTTTAGGGGTGATGTTTTGATTTTTTCCTATCTTCCAACCCTGTGTCACATCTTCCTGCGATGGGAAGAGAGTAAATAACAGCGATCTGTGGCAGTTATGGCCCCAGAATCATGACGTGTACATCTGAAACTTTTTTTTTTACTAATATACTTTTTGTTAACTATGCCATTATGGTTGTCTTGGTTTGGTTATTACTGGAGTCAAGACTAAAACAATATGTATTTTTTTTTCCAGGAGAAACATTATCAACAACAGAAAATTTATAGATATATGAAAAAAGCAACGTTTTGTCCTCCTTTCAATTGTATTGAACCAGTTGCAAGAGAGAGAGAGAGAGAGAGGGGGAGGGAGAGAGAGAGAGGGGGAGGGAGAGAGAGAGGGGGGGGAGGGGGGAGAGAGGGAGGGAGTGAGGGAGATATTACATACATTTTTATTAAAAATTCTTCTATTTTGTTATCTATGCCGTGCCTGGGCAACGTCGAATTGCCCTACTAATCTTTAATTAAAAATGGCAGTTATTTTATAGAAGACTATCAGGACGCCCAGCGTTGCCCGGTCGTGAAATATTCATAAATAGTATATTTTAAGTAATGCAGAGTTCTCATTTATTATAAACAGAAATACAGTTAGTTATTAAATGTAACGTTAAATTCTTTAAAAAATGAAGTAAAAAAAAAAAACCGGAAAGAAATCGATACATGTGCATGCGAGTGTTATCTTTTTGCTAGACAGTTCTATTCTTGTAAGTAAAAAAAAAAAGAAAGAAAGAATACACGAACTGAGATCGAAACACAAAACCTAAAGACAGTGAGACAAGTACGATCGCCATTACACCAGCTTGACATGATTTTCAGAGAGTGCTTTCAAACCAACTCATACTTTACATAAGGAAGTTTTATGACTACGCATGTGCAGTCATGAAACAGTTAAAGACAGATAAAAATCCAGTGGCCTCTCACATACCAATTTTTCAATGTTGACCCCTTAGCAGCCCTTTTTTCTGATAAAAACCGATTAGAAAATTTTCCACGTGTCTCAATAACCTATATATCAAATTTCAAGTCTGTAGATTAAAAATTCATTGAGTATACAGGTTGAGAAGTGTTCTCACACACACGCACACACACAATTTCACTTTTATAGATAGATATAGATTATACAATTTTCTTAATATTATTAAATGTAATTCAAATAAAAAAAAAAGAAATCGATCAACCGTAGTCGGAGGCTTATTTTCATTGGCAGTTCCCTCAAGATGCAGTGGAAGGTGCCACTATTTTCCTTGGATTCTCCACTTACCCTTGATCCTCCCCTTATAATGCTGAGTGTTTAGCGATAAGGCATCAAGTACCATTTTTTTAGTCCTTTGTATGACTCAACCAAGGACTGAACCCAGCTATCCTAGCACATGCCATGTTAACCATTATGCGAAACCTTATATATATATATATATATATATATATATATATATATATATATATATATTTACTAGTAGGGTTACCTGGTGTTGCATAGCATATTTTTTATTAAAAATTCTCTCTCTCTCTTTCCACCCATGTTTTCCCTCCCTCTCCCAAGTCTTCTCTTTTTCTTCTATCCAGCCCATTCCTCTCTAGCTGAACACACACACACACACATTTCCTTTATGTAATAGATTTCTCAAATAATTAGTTAGTATTTTCTTTCCATGGTTAGTATACTGAAAAATCAACTCCTCTTGACGAAACCTAGCCCAGTGGACCCTCAGAAAACGAATAATTATTTCTAAATTTTATATACACTTGTGCCCGATATTATTCATACCCCTCCTTGAAAATTGAGTTTATTAACTGTAACTTTGTAAGAATTTATTGTTTACGTCCATATTGATACATATTCTTAATAAACCTCTTCTGATCATTTTCGTCATTTTAAAATCTCGGGATACTTGTAATAAAAGAAATATACAGCTATTTATAAAATCTGCAATGTTCAAAAATAATCATACCCCCTTATTTTTTCAGTATTAATCGAGTTTCTGACTGTTTGTTTCCTGTTTGATTCTTATTTTGAATGCTTTTATACAACCTTTGATTAATTTCATTTCGTTTTTTGCATTTTTCAGAAATTAAAATGATATCAACTGAAAACCAATAAAAGAATAAAAATTATTAGAATGGGGAAGAAAAAAGAGCTTAGTAATGATCTTAGGACTAAAATTGTGAATTCACATAAGGATGGTTTAGGTTACAAGTCAATTTCCAAGAAATTTGAGGTCCCTACAGCAACAGTACAGAGCATCATCAAAAAATTCCAGAGCCACCACACAACAAACAACTTGATTGGTAGAGGAAGGAAAAGGAAACTGTCTGCTAGAGCCACCAGGAATATTGTAAGCAGTGTTAATGCAAATCCAACCACCACTACTAAGGACATTTTAGAAAATCTGAAGTCTTCTGGCATAAAAATATCAAGGCAAACATTGCAAAGGACTCTGCATGAAAATGGTCTGAAAGGAAGAAGACCAAGAAGGACTCCATTGCACACCGGAAAACACCTTGCAGCACGTCTAAAGTTTGCTAGGACCCATGTGAATTCTTCAGAGTCCGTTTTCTCAAGTATTTTGTGGACTGACGAAACAAAAATTGAATTGTTTGGCCATATGGATGCTTCTTACGTTTGGAGGAAGAAAGGAGAAGCTTACAACCCAAAGAACACCATATCCACGGTGAAACATGGTGGTGGTAGCCTAATGTTTTGGGGCTCCTTTTCGGCTAGTGGTCCAGGTAGTTTGGTCAAGATAGATGGAACCATGAAGAAGGAGCAATATTTGGAGATACTCCAGAAAAACATTAGACAGGATGCGGAGAAGCTCCATTTAGGACCAAACTGGGTCCTTCAACAGGATAATGATCCAAAACATACTGCCAAAATAGTCGAGAAATGGTTTGAGGATAATCAAATTAATATTTTGGAATGGCCTAGCCAGAGTCCCGACCTGAACCCTATCGAAAACCTCTGGCACATATTGAAAACTGAGGTTAAAAAGCGGAAACCTAGAAATTTGAGGGATTTGGAGAACTACTGCATTGAAGAATGGTAAAAAATCAGTGTTGATGCTTGTAAAAACCTTGTTGATAAATATCTAAAACGGTTACAGGCAGTTATTAAGAATAAAGGGCATGCTATTGACTATTAGTAAGAGAGGTATGAATAATTTTGAACTAGTGCCATTATTGTTTTTCTTTGTATACTGTTTCAAACTTGCATAATTTATTTATTTGTTGAGTTTAAATTAAATGCTTATGCTTGATTTATTGTTTGAAATCCCTTTAATATTGTCTACCTTCTGGTTTGAGCAATATTCTTATAGAAATCTCAAAGATCCGAGGGGTATGAATAATATCGGGCACAAGTGTATTATTCATTTCGGGCAATGCTTATACCAACTTTGTAAATGTTTGCTTTGAAGTTTTTGATTTTAGCTGGACATACACACGCACACACAGATGCCTGGAGAGAACTTTAATGCCTACTAGGCACTATCCTCGAGTGTCTAACGTCTCTCTGTACAGGGGTTTGTCAGAACATCCTGGCATAAGGATACTTTCCCTAGAAGTAAACCCCGATTAAATATTCACAACACAAATAAGATCTCCTCGCTATGGCAACGTTAGTACATTAGCTTTTACAAGAAAAAGTGCACCTTCTCCAAGTGATGTTACCTCAGCTAATAGCACGAAGCTAGATACTCCACCAGACTTGATAAATTCTTGTCTTGGAATCCAGCAAAACCAAGACATCAAAGTGAAAGATATACTACAACGTATGAAAATGGTTAATTAGGGAAAGGAAAATTATGTTCTCAATTTCTTTACTAACTCAATGTCTGAGAGATAAAGAAGTTTAATGGAACATTCGAATATCTATGTATCTCATATAGAGTTCAAGTATTAGCCCCAGTTAGTGGGCCCCTTAATTTCTGAGAACTTTGACTGAAATAAAATAAACAAAAAAAGGGATAACTATCCTTTATATGATAGACTAGTAGGCTGCATGGTATTGCTCGGCCATAAAATATGCTTAAATATATTTTAATTTATGTAGATTTCGTAATTATTAGAGCCAATTCTCTATTGATTATTATATTGTACCCAATATATAATAGTGATTTCGAAAGTTAAAAAAAAATATGACTTGGGTCCATCAGCTAGAATCGAAATCAAAACATTTAGATCTCTAGCAGCATTTGTTACCATCTGAGCTAAAAACACATTAATGCAGTTAAAGATACAAATATATATTTGTGCATGTGTACAGCATTTTGACCCTTTTTTTTCTGGCTAAAAACAAAATCGGTTTTGGTCCGAATATTCCATATATCAAGTTTCAAGTTTGTAGACCAAAATCTGACAACATATTTTAGTAGAAACCGTTCAGCAGACAGACAAGCTCACTTTGATATTATAGAGAGATGATTTCAAGAGAAACATTATCAATATTCAGAGATGGATGAAGCAAGCAACTGCAAATTTCCACAGGGTTTCTTCTATTGCGATTTATAATGATACTCTTGCCGATAATTACGAGAGCCGTTTCTTTAATTATTACTGAACTGGGAACAATTCCAACGAATTTTGTCAGAAGATTGGTGCAAGTTCTTTTTAGAGCCCGACCTCGAGGCAATATTTAGAATCGTGTTTCTTCTCTAGTTTAGAATTCGTCTTTAAAAGTTACAGAAATTAGTTATCTACTTCAACACTGGTTTCAAACGAGCTTGCTTTTATTGATGCACTAGCAGGCCACCTGATGTTACCCGGTCTTAAAATACACTTCAATATTAGATTTCAATCCATGCAGATTTCGTATGTATTATTATAGAGCCAAGTCTCTATTGATTATTACATTGTACCTAATATAGAGTAGTGGCCGCCCAACGTTACTTGGTTGTAAAATACGCTTAAATCTGATATTTTAATTCATGCAGATTTCGTATTTATTGTTATAGAACTAATTCTCTATTAATCATTATATTGTACCCAATATTTAACAGCAATTTCAAAAGTTAAAAAAATAAATAAAAAGATGATTTCGATGCCATCAGCTAGAATCAAAACCAAAACATTTAGCTCTCCAGTGATATTTGACACCATCTGATCTAAGGACGCATGGATATCAAAACTTAAAAAAAAAAAAATAACGCAGTTAAACATATAAATGTATATTTGCGCATGCATAGTGAATACACATTAAGTAGACTTATGCTTGGCAAGTTCCAATTTTTCAATTTTGACCTCTTAGCAGCTATTTTTACCGGCTGAAAGCCAAATCTAATTCGTTGCATAGGTTTGAATCCCCTATATGTAAAATTTTAAGATTGTAGATAAAGAATCGACAGTAGTTTGGTAGAGACCGTTTCATACGCACACAAAGACAAAAACGAACTTAATATATTCAGTGCATTTGAGATGCGATGCGAAAAACTTTATTTATATATATACTAGCAGGCCGCCCGGCATTACCCGGTTGCAAAATATGTTTAAATATGGTATTTTAATTTATGCAAATTTTGTATTCATTATTATAGAGCAAATTCTCTAGTGATTATTATTTTGTAGCCAATATATATTAGCAATTTCGAAAAGTAAAAAAAAATAACTTAGATGCCATTAGCTAGAATTAAAATAAATTACAACTCTGCAGCCTCATTCTTTAGCCTCTGAATCACGTCCATTCACACATAAAAAGTTTAAAAAATAATGTTCAACCTATTAATGTAGATTTGTGCATGCAAACAGGTTTAATCGACTATTCCTGCCAAGATCAACTGTTTTGCTTTCAATTTTGACCCATCGACAACAATTTTTGCCAAATTACAAACCGAATCGAAAGTGTGCTACAGGTTCAAATATCGTATATTTGAAATTGAAACTCTGTAGATCAAATATTCAGAGAGGAGTATGGTAGAGACTTTTCGCACACACACACTGACAAGGTCACTTTTATATACATATATATAGATATATATAAAATATTTCCGTGTACAAGAACATTTTCATCCTAAATTCTATGCAATTATGCACAATGTAGAAATATGCATAAATAGATTCCAGTGTAATAGTAAAATGAAACCAATCACCTAATAAAAAGCCATAAAAAATGAATAATTAATTAACGCTCGTTTTTCAAACGAATATGCAAATTAGTTAACTTTCATGTAGTCGCTCACGTATCCATGACTGAGTACATTAAGAAGCTCGTTTTAAGCATTTTTAGATTAAAAAAATAGGCTTAATATCAATGTCAGAGCGAGAAAAAAATTAACTTATGTATACTAGCAAGGTGATCTGACGTTGCCCGGGATCGAATGATGATCAACAAATGTTTCACACTCATATTTTTATTGTCATCGAAATTGATGAACTCGCTCGTTTTTCAATCAAATCGATTTGATTGCCTACTCTAGTAAGAGACTGATTGCAGTGCCTTAGCTCACAATATATTGTAGTCTATATTGCACTGTAGAGAATCTACCTAAAATTATTTTTATATATAATGGCTCACATTAAAGTTTAAAATGCAAGAGTCAAGTATCTTTTTTTTTTTTTTTTTTTTTTTTTACACAGTGAACACTTATCAAGGCCCGGAAGCCACTCAGGGATAAGGGTTATTGCAAGTACATTACGTTAGTGTGGAGATTTGATGAAGTGTTTACTTAAGGGAGCGGTTCATTAGGAATTTATTAACGTTGGACTTGAAGACATCCAAGTTGTAATCAGGTGGGAAGCAGGCAGACGGAACAGAGTTCCACAGGCGTGCAGTTCTAAGAAAGAAGCTTTGTTCATGGAATCCGCATTTTGATTTAGGCACAGATAAAGTGTGGGGAAAGTTTTCACAGTGGATTCAGCTAGGCGGGTGTTTTTCGTGAAAGATTGGTGAGAGGGGGGCCAGAGATTGGAGTTCAGACAAGCATCTGCCATGGAAATAACGATAAAACAAGGATAGGCTCGCAACGTCTCTTCTGTGGGAGAGAGGTTGCAGGGTAGAGAAAAGGGCATCCCCCACTAAGCCACGAAGTCTATTTTATACTCTGTCAAGGCAGGATAGGCTGTTTTTAGCAGCTCCTGCCCAAATATGGCAACAGTATTCCATCCTTGGGCGTACTTGGCTTTTATATAGATAGAGAATTGCATCAGTAGTGAGATATCTTCTGGAGCGGTAGAAGGATCCCACCATCTTTCCAGCGACCTTGGCAAATGCTTCAATTGTGATTTAAACAGAAACATTCATTTTGAACGTCTCTTTGTCATATCAAAGAACCTACTGCTGAGTTCATATGGTCCTTTTGGCCTGTTTGATAATAAAACTTCTCAAATGCACTTGTGATGTTAGGCTGTGTAAGGTGTTAACTTTGGTCAAAATTGCCCGTTCTTTCTTTCATGGGATTATTTTGATTATTGATACTTATCGAAGACATTTCAATACAAAACCTATCTAAGAACACAGCCAGGCACATATAGTACCTCTGTGTGAAATTTCATCAAAATCGGCCGAACCATTTTAGAGTCCATAGGGAACAGACTCTCTCTCTCTCTCTCTCTCTTTCTCACACACACACACACACACACACACACAGTTCCTTTTATATAATAGTAGGGATAGAGATAGATGTGAAAGTACCGTATTAACCACTAGTCTCTCTCTCTTAAACAGGGTCAAAAAAAAAAAAAAAAGGCTCTAACCTAATTGGTCTAACACATTCGACCATGCTCCAACTCCTGTCCCATCACCACAATGTTGCATCCCTGTGTTTATTTTGCAATCACTTCCATGGAATTTGCTTTGATGAACTTACAGCATTTGTATACCCTTGACATAAATACTACACCGACTAGTAACAAAATCCCACCCCTTCAGTTTGCTGAAAAACTTACTACTCTAATAACTTCTTTCTCTTGAATGGCCTACCTACTCACTGCAGAAATTTGAATGAAATGCAAACAAACACCTTGCTACATGGCTCCCTGCTTAAATCTGGTCCTTAATCACAAAAGCCCCTTATGTCTTAGTAGCAATAAAACAAAAAGAAGAAGAAAATTTTTTGCATAAAATGTGTTAACTGCACGTATATTTTTTACAATATATATATATATATATATATATATATATATATATGTTTATGGGAAAATATGTTTATTCAATTATATTTCACCCTTTATTTATACAAATACTTTAATTTATGAAGCTTGATCTAACTATAAACCATATACAAATGAATGACAAAAAGTCTATTTTCCAAATTCCAAGATGCTGTCCATCTTACCGTTTATTTCTTTCAGCATGTTAAAATGTTTAATTCTCGACAGCACCTGTTTCGTAACGCAGAAACATTAATATAATTATTATGTCAATTGTTGTTAATAGTTTTGCCCTGACTCATCCAAAAAATAAGAACTTTAACTTTAAAAGAAAATAAAAAGAATATAAGCTTGATTACATAAATATAAAAAATCGGAAGAGTAATTGCAATTGTGTTTTATGATATTTACGCCAATCTTTGATTTTTATATATATATATTTTATATTATATTTATGCTAGCAGAAGTACCCGTCGTTGACTGGGTTCAAAAACAGCCAACAGAAAATGGACTGTGATTGATGAAAGTATGATAGGTTATGAAAAGGAGGAGGTTGTAAAGAGATAGGGTTTAATACTCAAAAATTTTACCCTAAGCAAAATATGATGAAAGTAAAGACAATTTTCGCGAAAATATATTTTTTTTATATCAACTTTGTTTCCATTCGTAGCCAAGAGTAACCAACAAAATGATGTTTCCGTACAAAGAGAAATTGTTATATATATAATAATATAAATATACAAGAAATAAATGTTACCATAGTCAATAAAAGTTACTTTTATGGTAGAAAAGTTCATTGGTTTGTATTTTTAAGTAGTTTGTAAAAAACTTTTTTTTCTTTAATTCACGAACCGGTTTAAAAAAAAAAAAATGAAAATGGCAACGATTTTGAAATGGAGAGCCCCGTTTTCAATTTGAAGGAGGGGCACCTGAGCATTCTGTGTTAACAATTTAAGAGAGTTCCGTCAACGTAAGGAATATTTATAAACATATTTTAATGTTTTCCGTTATTTTGTATTTGAGGAATATTCGATTATGGCATGTGTAGTTCATATAAAAATTCATTTAAGTAGTTATCGCCTCAAATTTCGTTTTAATTTTGCGTCGCTGAAATTATTTCAAGTAAAGAGCATTAAAAACTATTTCAAAGCAAAAAAAACATGAACTAAACTTTTATTGACTATGGTAACATTTATTTCTTGTATATTTATTTTTTCGGGTAGTCGTTTTTTGGCTTTTCTGCTAAACACTCTTACTAAATAATATCAACGAAATATCGAAAAACAAAGAAACAAAAACAGTTTTGAAAAATAATGAAGCTTTACTTATTTTAGTAAAATAATCCAAAACAGCAAAATGGGATATTAAAAAAGTAAACACGTAATTACTTTAGTTTTTTAAAGCAAAGAATCGATATAAATATGAATAAAAAGAAAATGGCGCCCTTTTCAAGCAGAACAGCTTCGTTTCAGTTTTACAGTATTGAACACTGTAGTATTGCGCCGTCGGATTCAGGGTTGTGCTATTGTATTATAAAGAACACGCAGAAAGGGTTGTAATCAACTGAATTCCTTCTAGTACACTGACAAAAAAAAGCTTAAACAGATATATAAATAAAAATAACAAGGTTATGTAAATGTTTTTAAAAAGACATGTAATCACGTGAGCAGGATTTTTTTCCTTCTTTTGACACGATAACAAGTAACGTTCTTATTTTTTATTATTTATCTATTTTCAAAAGAGGGCCACATGGAAGTGGAGAAGGAAAAAAAACAGAGTTATGCAAAATTTGTGTCGAGAATTGTCTAAAGTTCCGACTTTTTTTGGTTTTCACTTTAATAAGAACGTGAATTTATGAGGTGAATTTATTCGACACAATATGATTCAACTCAAAAAAATAAATAAAAGCTAACGCGAATTAAGATTAAAGTTAAGGTGTCATTGTGGACCCTCACCCCTTTTAAAAAACTTTGTTAAACTTTGTGACATATTGACATTCTATGGAGGTCAGGCGCGAACGAACACACAATAATTTTATTATACCATATTTCTTCAAACTGAAATATAATTATCAAAGTATACTTACGCAAATAGATATGAAAAGTCTTTGTTAAAGTTTGTGCGATATTTCCATGGAGTACAGGCGCGAACGCAGACCCCACAATTTTATTATACCATTCCTATTTAAGCTGAAACATACTTATCAAAGTATTCTTATGTACATCTATATAAAAAAAACTTTGTAAACCTTTTTTTTTTCATTTTTTATTTCCATACTTTGGGGGCCAGGCGTGAACGCAGACCCCACAATTTTTATGAACCACCATTCTGCCAGATCAAACATACCCATTCCTGATCCTCGATACATCTTCTATCATTATATATAATCAGTTTTTTAAAATAGTCAACAATATAGGAGCTTATTCGTGACCAGACACACACACACACACACACACACACACACACACACACACACCTTTATATCATCGATATTATAATTATTTTAATACCTACAGATACTCGTGTTTCATCCTTTCGGGAATCATCAGTGCAGAATAACATGATTACTACCGGTCGGGAGATTTGAACCTGGCCACAAAGCCATCTTTGACTCCATTAACAAGGAACAAACCACACAGCGAATATTACCCGTGAGAATTACAGTTGAAATTAGTATTTATATTAATGTCTAAACGGTTAGAGTAATCTTATGATTATAACATCATGATCTTTTTCCTTGGATTACTCCACTTATCCTTGATCCTCTCCTTATAATGCTGAGTGTTTAGCATATTATATATTTACTAGTAGGGCTACCTGCCATTGTCTGGGGTAAAAGTGTAACATTTTTATTAAAACTTCTACTTGTCTGTCTGTTACTCTCTCTCTCTCTTTCTCGGTGTATATATATATATATATATATATATATATATATATATATATAGAGAGAGAGAGAGAGAGAGAGAGAGAGAGATATAAAAAAAAGAGAGTGAGATCGAGATCCCTGATTTCCCCTGTAAAACATTCAGAGCAAGTACTCATCTAGCTACAACAATATCAAAGAACTATTTAATGTGAATAACTACTTGTCGAATCATCTTTTTAGATCATCAACTCCTCTTAAGTAATCTCCTGTGAATTCCATTCATTGTTTTCAATAACACATAACTTTCCTTTCTGTCTCTGTACCAAAAATCAAACAGAACTTCCATGAGCAAAGTTTCTCTTCTAGAACATGCTATCTGTGAAACAAAATATCACAAGGTTGGTTCCTAAATGACTACAACATGGTCGTCTTCAAGTCTAATGTAAACAAATACTTGTTTAGTTGTCTTCTGGGATGACCAAATCCTCTTAATTGATCTTTTGCCCAACCTATACACTGTTTCCAATCGTCTCATGTCGGCAATCATTGTCTAACTGAAAATCTTTTTAATTCTTATTTTTGAGTGACTCCCGGGTTTTGGCATAAAAAAAAAAAATTCTAACTATAAATTTAAGTTAATCATATTTGCAAAGTTCGTCAAAAAATATTTCATTCTAAATAATCATTTCATGTTCTTTAATGGTTTCCCCGATTCGGCCTAGTAACATGTTTGTATCTGAAAATGAAGCCATATTCTATTATTGAAAAAAGCGTGTGATAAACGCTTTCATAATATTGTGATACTGTGGACATCCTCTTCCCCAGAGTGTTAGGAAGTGATTCACAAAAAAGTAAAAACTATAACAAAAAGAGGAAACAGCTGGTTATCAGAAAACAAGCATAGGAAATGAGGTTATTAGAAAGCCAGTAGGCAGAAAGTGGTTCACCAAGGCACACAAAGGCATTTAGAAATAGGATTGTTAATCAATGTGTGGTGATAATTGATACAAAAGACCGGAGTAGTTTAAAGACAGTTTTAGGAATGTGAGTGAAATTTTTCACAGTTTCAGACTTGAGTTTGAGACCATTGACAACAGTTTAGAGTTGGAGACAGTTGAAGGCAGGTTGTGTGGCTTGGAGCAGACGGGAGATGAATTGATTAACTGACTGACGAGCATGGCCTTGATAGATTTAAAAAGAAAAAATAACAAAAAGAGGAACAAAAGTATATAAAATGAGATCAGTAGAAAGATAATGAGAGGTGCTTGGAAAAAGGATGGTTAATCAAGGTGTGAACGTTAAACCAAATATGATAAAAGAATGGATTAGAGTTCTTGGATTAGTAAATGTGGAACAGTTGAGATAGTAGGGTCAGTTGGGAGGCAAAGACCCAGGAAAACATAGGAAGAAGTGAGAAGGATGAATTTCAGGAATAAAGACATGGCCGTTAATTTAGAAAAAAAAAAAAAAAAAAACGAAAAAACGAACAAACCAACAAACAGACGGCAATACTGTATTTAGTATTAGTCCTTGGCAAGCTATGTCGTTTTCCTCTGAAGGAGGACAATTACATGGAATATCAAATTCACAAATGATCCCGAGTTACATATATATATATATATATATATCTTGGTGATGAAAAGATGACTTAGAGCGCCTAGCATTCACAAATGGTCACCCATCCGGTACTGGCCAGGTTCTATGTACCTTAACTTTGGTAATCAAACGAGAACCGGTGTGCCAATTTGATTATGTCGTACACGTTGTTCGTTTAGAATAGCAAATTTTCAGCATCAAAATGGACATTAAATAAATTGACGACGACGACGACGACGATGATGATGATGATGATGATTTATTTATTTATTTATTTATTTACTATGTATTTTTTTCTGTATTCAACTTATTTGTTTATGTTTAATTTAGAAAGGCATTGTAGCATGTCTGTTATGTTTTGGTAGAAATAATAATTATGAAAAAAACAAACATCTAACAGTATTTTTGAGGAAGGAAAATCTAATTTTTTTCCCACCAAACAAGTCAGGAACTTGTAAAATTAACTAAGAATAATTATCAAATAATAATTACCGCGGACAATTAGTGTGTAACGAAATGACCAATTCTATGATTATCAGACATTTAACACACATCAATTTTGTTGAAATGAATTATACACTGTCAAGCACAACAACATAATAGCCATTTGGAAGGGGGAGAAAAGCTAACAACAATAACATTCATGATAATTAACATAAAAGTCCAGGTTGTCCTCGATGGCTGTACATCCAAACATTATATTAATGTGGGTATGCCTCAGAGGTCGATCCTTGACAGAGATGAGTATATTTTCTGATGACCCCACGCTCTATAATAGACATGAAAGAAAAACAAATGTACACATATCCAAGGCAATGGTAGAAACCTTAGAAAACGATCTTCAATCTGCAGTGAAAAGGGACCGTAAATGATTGATAACATTTAATGCTGCTAAGACTAAACTTCTTTCCTTTAACAACTATTAATACAAAAAATCTTTTAATCAGTAATTGTCATGACTAATAACACTCTACCGGAGAGTTCATCGTTCAAACTCCCCAGCTTAACATTCACAGACAACATGAAACCGAACAAATACATTGAAGACATTGCAAAGACTGCTGCAAAGAACTTGGGCTCCCTTTACCGTGCTAGAAAACTGCTCACACCTGAGAGTATCCTGTATGTCTACAAAGCCACCATTCGCCTATGCAAGGAGTATTGTTGCCACATCTAGGCTGGTACATCTACCACTAGTCTTCCCCTCTTATGCAAGATCCTAAAAAAGGGGTCTCAAATCTAATACATCCAGCACTATCAGCCAAGCTCCAACCCCTGTCCCATCGCCACACTGTTGAATCCCTGTGCCTGTTTTACAAGTACTTTAATGGAATGTGCTCTGATAAAAAAATATAGAACTTGTGCCCCCCTTGTTGCACATACTCCCAACTAACCTGTCAAGCAGCAAAATCTCACCCATTCACTGTAGAGGTCCTTATATTTATCAGATGGATTTCTGTAACAAAACATATCTAAGAACACTGCCAGACATATAAATTAGCTTTGTGTGAAATTTGAAAAAGATAGGTTCAGCTGTTTTGGAACCGATGAGAAAAGAACTCACATGTACACACAAAGTGACCTTTATATAATATTGGAGAAGATAATATATATATATATATATATATATATATATATATATATATATATATATATATATATGTATTGAGGATCAAGATTAATAGTAATTATGAATCAGTTCCAAAAGGAATAACAAAAAATCAATTTGAGTGTACGATCGTTTCGGAAACGATATTTATTTTATTAATATTGACAAATAATATTAGCAATAATTGACGATAAATTTTTTTTTTTAATATTGCCTCCTCGTCAGCACGTCTGGGAATAAGATAAGACACTAAAATAAACTAGCACTTTTGTAATAAGTAAGGTAGATGAATCTTTATGGTGCAGGGGATGTCCATAATTGTTTTTAAGTTTGTCACTATATATGTAGACATGTTGTTGCCTTTCTTTTCTCGTCACTATATATATATATATATATATATATATATATATATATATATATATATATATATATATATATATATATATATACAGAGAGAGAGAGGGAGAGAGGTTACAGATTTTACAATATTGGCAATACAATAGCATACTTAGTTAGAATTTATTTTAAATATTACCTAAACAGGCTCGGTGAGTGCTAATATGAAACATGCTTAAATAACTAAAAATGAAAATGAACATGTGCGACTACTCATTTAAAATTATTTTAGATTATAAGAGTTATCTACCTTAATTCTAATAATCTGCAAACATAAAAACTTGAGTGACGTCACTGTTTCACGAGCAACGCCGGAAAAGTGCAACCAATAAAGTCATGACTCTTTATTTTCGTACAAAAATTTACACGTAGAGTGATCGGTTTTTATTTCGCAACTAAAAAATATTGACGCAACAAACTTGCCTCAGCCAAAGTGATGGACACCATAAAGAGGGGTGGAGGGCAGCAAGTGTAATTGGCAAGGAAATCTTCGCGTTTTCGATAAGGGACGATATTCTCGATGGCTGCTTCAATGAATCCATTAATCTGTTTCCGATATCGTCTAGACAAAGCATCCTCACCGGACATCTGAAAATACATAAATAAACATATATATATATTGTTAGTTATTATTCCAAGACCAATACTTCTTACACGTGTTTCGTTGAATAGCGGAAGTTCAAACAACACAGAGACATATGTGTTCTTCGCAAAAAGAACAGTTGGAGAGTGATTTTTTTTACTTTTCTTTTTTCCTTGGAATAAAATGAAGGAAAATGTTGATAAAAATAAATGGAAGCCTTTTTTAAAGTTCGAAAAATCATAAGAAAACCCTCACTTATTATAGTGTATATTTGCATCCTTTCGAAAGAAAACACAATTGAATATATATAATTATTTTTATATATAATTATTTTTATACAGGAACTAGCGTTACATGCTTTCGCAATCATCAGTGCAATAATTAACACTTACTAATGGTCGGGAGATTTAAACCCAGCTACAAAGTCACCTTTGCCTCCATTTGATAGAACATTATATATATATATATATATATATATATAATGTATGTATATATATAATGTATGTATAAATAAATTTCATATACCTGCTCTGTTTACTCATTGAGCACTCTTTGGTAGACACATGTTGTTTCATTGGATGTACTTCTAGGAAACTAAACTCTACTGGCTATATATATATATATATATATATATATATATATATATATATATATATATATATATATATATATATAAAATTTTAGTCATTTAATGAATTTAAAAATTTATGACATGAAATGTTTGAATTTCAAATAAAAAGATTTTTATTATTCTATGTAAGACAAAGAATACATTTGAAACATTATAACTTCTTATCCTATAGGATTTTGATGTCTACCATAAATTTTTTTTTATATAGGTCCGGTAGATCTGTTTATTAATAAACATATAAATTGATATATTTAATATTTTTTTTATAATTACAGAACATGAGCTTCAAATCCCACTCCAAAATAACTTCAACTTGTTGATAAATTAAAATTAAAACCGCTTTTAGTAGACAGGCCATGCAAAATGAGAGAAACTGAACTGATAAGAAAAATGAAAAGAATATATATATATATATATATATATATATATATATATGAAACGGTAATATACGAACACGTGTTTCACTGAACTACAGCTCGTCAGCGTAGCTTGACTGTCCTAGGATTCGAACCTCAAACCATATATGCTATGGTCGAGTACGTTAACTATTATGCCATGAGGTCCTAGACGACTTTATGTATTAATTTTTATCGCTTTTAAACTTACGCTGACTTAAGTCGACATATATATATATATATATATATATATATATATATATATATATATATATATATACACGTTCAGTGAATGTACATGTTGTCAAACCAGAAGAGCTCCTGGCTCAAAGAACAGAATAAACGGTGTTATGTCAAAGTTAGTTCCTGATGTTAAATCGCATCCGTAATATAACTTCCATATATAAAGAGATATATTCGGTAAAAAAAAAAAAAAACAGGAAAAAGTGCTCAATACGCAAGTAGAGTTAAATATGTTTTTATTATTATTTTTAGCTTGAATTATCTGATAAGATGGGCAGGATTTTTTTTATTGTTCTGTCTATCAAAACAATTTGTAATGATTTAAATAAAAATCCCCGAGGTTGAAAAATAAACACACACACACACACACACACACACACACACACACACACACACACATATATGATTATTCAATAGTTTCATTTTTTCCTATACTTAACAAGTGATAAAAGTATGGAGAAATAGCAAATAATAAACTATGCAAGGTATAAAAACAAAAACATTTTATTATAGAAAGAAAATAAAACCACCTTTTTTAATAATTGTTTTTGGAAAAGAAATTATGGCAGTTGTGCGCTACTAGGACGGAATCTTTTTTTTTTTTTTTGGTTTTTAATTGGAACATGAGAAGAGTGCATAGCAGGGGCACACCCACTGTTTATTGCAGACTTCGAGTCGAGAGTCTTTCTACTTTGACTTGCAGGTTTAGTGTAGAAAATGGAATTGCAAATTTAATCATGATAGACCATTTCTATTTCAAACTTAAGCACGATGGACCAGCGGGAATTCTATTTCAAACTTTAAGCATGAGAGATAGAAGAAAATGCTATTTCAAAGTAAAACCTAACAGACTAACAGAAACCATATTTCAAACTTAAGCATGCTTGATTAACGAAAATGTTATTTCAAACTTAAGCATAAGAGACTAATGTAAATGCTATTTGAACCATGACAGACCAAAGGAAATTTAATGTCAAAAAGAATATTATGTTTCTGAATTTTTGAGATGAGGATTGGTTATTTGTATTATTTGGAATCTTCGGACTACTATTCTCATTTTGAGTGTCATTTTCACAACGAAGACGGTTGGGGATTACATCGACCAAAACATTGTGAAAATGACACTTGGGGTGAGAACAGTGGTCCATAGATTACAAATAATACGAATGTTAAAAACACAAATATGAAAAAAAAAAAAAAAAAAAAAAAAAAACTATTGCGAACTAAAACAGGACAAACCGACGGAATTTTTTTTTTTTAACTTAAGCTTGACAGATTAGTGAAACTGTTGTTTTACACTTAAGTGTAAATTCCTATTTCATAAAATTATATTAGGAAATTAAATTAATCCAAATTAATTTTCGTTTCTTCACAAACAAGTTGATTATTTTCTCTTTTACTCCTATGTGATGCCGAGTAGGTACAGCTGGCAACGTTTAATTTATTCTATTTATTTATTTTTTTTAATTACATTTTCATCCCAAACAATGCACATCGCAGAGACATAAGCTACAGTAGTACTATGTAGGGAGTGGGCAGCAAGATGTCTGTTCACATTACACTTAAACTTCAACATGTCAGTACAGTTGGGGAAGCAGGGACCCAGAAGTAAGTTCCAAAGTCTAGCAATTCTGGGGAAGAAACTACTGGAGTAGAAAGCTCTCTCACATCTAGGGATCTCTACTGTGTAGGGGTGGAATTTTGCTGCTTGTCGGGTTTGTTGAGGATATTTTGTATGTTTCTCCATCTCTCTAGAACATTAACGCTATTTAATATTGACACACTATTGCTATTTGATTGCAACACGTCTTATAGGAATGCATGAATGTATTTATTAGGTTTTTTGGAAAATGTTGACCGATTCATCGATTTTTTTAAAACTTTGTTTATGTTTTTATTTTTACAGCATTTTTTACATGTTTAATAATTGATTTTTTTTTGTTACTAGTGTTAGGAAGTAGATCGAAAAAAAAAAAAAAAAGAAAAAAAATATTAAATCATATTGTAGACACGTTTTACCGGAACTGAGGGTCAGCTGATCGGATATGCGTGCGAGTCACGTGATCAGGTTAGCTGAAGTCAGAGAGTTTGGATTTGGATGTAGAGAAGACCAGACGGCTTAACGGATCGTCCCCTCCCCTTCACTTCGATCTGGAAGGTGAATAAAATCTATATAAAACCAATTCATCGTCTTGGAGTGAATGAATATTCGTCCAAAACAGGTCCAGTGTCCCCTCCAAGAACAAGTTGAATTCCAGGTGGACAAGATCAACGACGCATGAAGTTAAGGTATGTCCAAAATACATGTACCACACACACACACACACACACACACACACACACACACATGAACAATTAGATATGAACATATCACAAATAGACAGAACATTTAGACGATCATACACACGGCCACCTTTTATGATAACAATACAACACTAGGAAGGGAAGAGGAGACCCGGAGAACACTCGAGGATAAAGGTTAATGAGTTCCAAGTGGCCAATGAAACACCATCGGGATGATCAGTAATGGTGGAAAGTTAATGTTCGTTTATTTCAGAGGACAGCTCAGCAGGAACTTGTTTACTTTAAACTTTAAAACAGCTGTGTTATAGTCAGGTTAAAAGCAGCCCCATGATATTGTGTTCCATAGGCATGTAATTCTTAAGAAATAAACTTTGCTCATGGAATTCATGTTGAGTTTTAGGCTCAGATAGATAATAAAGGAAATTGTTGGCAGTTGTTGCAGCTAGACGAACGCCTGTTACGAATTGTCTACCCGGGGGGGGGGAGTATAGATAGAATATCAGTTGAGCACTTGTCATGAAAATAATGATAGAGCAGAGATAGATGTGTCATGTCTCTTCTGTGAGAAAGTGGAAGTAAGGTGGAGAAGAGAGCTCCACCCACTAGATTTCGAAGCTGGTTTTGAACCATATTAAGGCAGGAATGGGTACTCTTAGTAGCTTTAGCAAATCTGGCAACAGTACTCCATCTTAGAATGTATTTATGAACTCCTTAAAAAATTTTAAATCTACTTATATATCAAAGGCACTTTGTGTCTGTGTGTACATATCTGTGTGTGTGTGCAGGTTCGTTCTCCATGGACTCCAAAACAGCTGGGCCGATTTTTAAAAAAATTTCACACAAATGTACTCTATGTTTATGAGAGTGTTCTCAGATAGGCATTCCAATAAATATCAAAAATCAGTAATCGGAAAAAATCCGATTAAAGAAGGAACAGTCTGATTTTGACCAAAGTTAACACCCTTATACGACCTAACATCACAAGAGCATTTTTTTTTTACATAGGCATCACCACTTATCAAGGTCAAGAAGCCACTCGAGGATAAGAGAAGTATTATCACAGCACAAGTAGAAGGGCTTGGTATATAAAATAAACAGTAGGTTCTTTGATATGACAGAGGCGCGTTCGAAATGAATGCTTTGTTTAAAGCACAATTGAACCATGATACTTGACTTTTGCATTTTTAACTTTAATTCAAGTCATTATATAAAAAATAATTTTATAAAAGCAACAGTAGGTTCTTTACAGTGCAGTGTAGATTGCCACGGATTGTTGACTAAGTCACTATACAGTGGCACCGTGGTGGATCCCTGACTAAAGCAGCAATCAATGGATCCAATTGAAAAATGGGCCATTTCATAGATTTCGATGACAATAAAAGTATTGAAAGTGTGGAATATTCATTAATTCTTATTCAATCCTGGGCAACGTCGGGTTTCCTTGTTAGTCATTTTATTCAAGTTTGAAATGCTTTCAATGTCTCAAAATGAAAATATTCAAGAATCCTTACCAAAGTGACAAATTCTTCATAATTGATAAACGCATCTCCGTCTGTATTTGCCTTGTTAATGAGTCTGTCAACTTGTTCTTTGGGGATCTGCGAGGTGACACCAGTCTTGAGAAGTTCTCGATGCAGGTCTTTGAGAGGGATCCCACTGGGGCCATGCTGAAATAAATAAAATCTTTATATTAGTCTTAGCGACAAAAACGGAAGCTTATTTCAATGATTAACAATTCAAACAGGCTTTGAATGTAAGGAATTCTGACATAATTTAACTTGCTGTATAGGAAACGTAAATGACATGCAAATATGTCTAACATATGTAGTCATGTTGTAGGATTTATAAAACTATACTCAAATAACAATCCGTCTGACATGTCGATATTTAATTCAGAGTAGCCTATTTTTTTTCTTATTTCCCTTCCAATATGGAACAAATATATTTTATTTGGCTTCAGCTTTTTCCTGAAAACACTAATTCCAGCTAAGAACAATATTAGAGTGCATACATTTTCTGGAACCAATCAAAAGGAAATCATCATGCACAATTATAAGGGGTTCTCTTCTTTGAGTTCTTTTATAAATAAAAAAATATAGAAAAATATGTGACCCGGTGGATCATCTATTGAACCTGTATTCGATTTTTTAAAATGGGAAAAAGTGAGTTTGAAAAAAAAAAAAAAAAACACAAGACCAATAGCCATTAGTCGCAGGCTCTCGTGTAATGAATGAATGCGTGAATGTAGGATTGACATGAAATTCTTAAAGATAAACTAAAATGACCGAAAAATGGGCTGAAATGACTTAAATAAATAAAAAGTAAATGACTTAGAAAGACTTTAATGAACCTAAGGATGAATTGAATGACCTTAAGAATGACTTGAATGCTTAAAATATAACTGGAATCCTTCAAAAACAACTTGAATGATCTGGAGAATTATTTGAATGGCTTTGAGACTGACTGTTTGTAAAGTGGGTGATCATTTTACATTAAATTAATGCAGAAAAGTGATCCCCCACTTTATATCACAATAAGTATAGCATGTAGTAAGAACAGATACTACACTTTACCACAATACCTCATTCACTCTGTGGACTCTAAACTAACTAATGAAAACCCCAGCGTTTTTGCAAAAAGGATATATGTATATATACAATTTCTGTATGTGTGTGTGCATTTTTTTAAAAAATAAAATGTGTGTGTGTGTGTGTGTGTGTGTGTGTGTGTGTGTGTGTGTGTGTGAAAAAGTTCAATTCATTGGAAAATAAAACGTTCTTGAATTTGGAAGAAAAACAGTTCGTGTTGGGGAGTGGGAAATCTAGTAAAAATATACAAAAAATAAAATTAGTGCATTGTTAGTAAGGTCCCTCCCTAAGCTAATCTAAGTAGTTAGATCGCCTACTGTTTTCCGGGGCACCGAAAACAAGCGGGGAGATCCCTAATGGGGATTGGGAAGACTTATATCGGGTGTAGGGAGTAAAATAAATAGATTGTTAAAAACAAAAAAGGGGAATATATTAGGTGGCGACCTTCGAGTAGGGGTTGACCAGGGGGTGATAAAAACAAAAAGATAGGGGGGTAGTGGTAGGGTAGCCTCGGAAGGTTCTCTAGTGTCAAAAAAAAAACAAAAACAATCGGGACAGGATCTCATTTGTACCACCAGTCAAGTCTCTTTACTTTTTATTTGTCTAACCTAGCGGGATGGGCTCTGTAGGACACAGTACTGCATGTGCCATGCCTATGGTGGTAACACGAATTCAAACTTGGCGCCTCATCGGATGCACAAGCTAGCATCATGCACCCACCTCTTATCAAAGGTCACTCGAGGCAACCTCTTCCAATCGCATCTGATCTTTACTTTAAGTAGACGATCAGATCCCGATCCGGAACAGATATCCCCTCGCGGACTCACTTGAGGCATGTGATCCATATGACCATCCTCGCTACTGCTAGTATCGCTAGAAAAAACATTCGGTGGATCAATGTTCTCCACAAAATATGATTCATCGAGTTCAAGCCAGCGCTTGGCATCGATGCGAGCCGTTACCTCGTTGACGTACCGTAGGAGGGTCTTGAGCCTGCTGCAGTGGAAAAAGGCATGACCGGCTGTTTCTCTCATGTCTTCGTCGCAGCGCAGGCAGTAGACCTGGGTTTCTTCATTGTAAAGGTTGAGTTCCTCAAGGAGGGGCAGTGCGTTCCGGACAAGTCGCCAGATAAGGGAAAATTCCGAATTTGTAAGAAAGTCCCGTCCCGGCGCCCAACTCCACTGGGAGCGGACCTCCTCCAATGACATCCCTCTCCGTTTCACTAGCAGTTCCTTTTTGCTATGCCCCACTAGTTCCTAGACTGTTCGAGGACACTGGTCCCCGGCAACGCTTTAAGTGTGGACCAGCATTCGGCGTAGAATGTTTGTTCCCCTCTCGGTCTCCGCCGTGCTTCGACCGAGGGGTCAGGTGTGAGATTGGAAAACGAGCTTTCAACCGCAGTGACCCATGGAACGTCTACGTACAACGAACGGCTCAGGAAGGCCAACCTCTATGCGTGCTTGTGGCACAGGAGATCGGGCAGTCCTGAGCCTCCCTCACTCGGATTTCGAACACAGACCTCTCTGCAAACATAATGCTTACCCTCGTTCCACAAGAGTGTGTTGAGGTGCTCCTGTAAGCTTATTCGTTATTTTGCAGGGAAGGGAAGTACAGACAGATGGTAAAGGATGAGCGGAAAGACGTATGTAGCACACGCCTCCGCCCGACCCTTCAAGGACAATTTCCTTCGAACCCAAGTCTTAATAGAGGATTCGACCTTGGCCTCTAATTCCGACCAGTTTTTCTTCAGCTGGAGACCCAGTTCGAACCACACACCAAGGATCTGGACTGGGCCATCGGTCCAACTTAAGATGCCTGGAAGCGAATTTACTCCGGTCCAGGCACCCAACCGCAGACCCACCGACTTATTGCGATTGAAGACGGCTCCCGCAACTTCTTCGTATCGAGCGAGTGCCTTGGTGACCACTTGAATATCCGTGGGGCAAGACACGAACATGGTGACGTCATCGGCGAACGCGGAAACCCTGGCTCGTGTGCCTCCAGGAAGAGCTATCCCGTGCAGGACTGGTGTAGTCGCCTCGTCCCTTAAATTGCGAAGGAGGGGTTCCAACATCAGGACGTACAAGAGAGGTGACAGCAGACAACCCTGTCGCACCGACCGGGAGACGGCAAAAGACTCCGACAGCTTACCGTTGATCTGCACTGCTACCGTCGGCCTGTCATACGGTACAGAAATCCACTTGCAGAAGTCCAGATTAAATCTGGCGGCCTCCAGCACAGATCCCAGGAACCTATGGTCCACCCTATCGAAAGCCTTGGACTGATCCAAACTGATCAGCGCAGCCTCTGCGTCGTCTTCTGTCCCCTCTATGATCATGCGTATCAGATGAAGATTGTCCTGAATCGATCTCCCCTTCACAGCATAGCTCTGGTCTAGTTCGATCAAGTCAGTGATGACAACCTGCAACCGATTTGCAAGAACCTTGGCCAAAATCTTTAACTCTGTGTTTAGCAGAGTCAAGGGCCTGAAATCGTCTAAATCTTCCTCCACACCATGCTGTTGACCTTTCCTCAGCAATGTGATCACACCCTTGGTCACCTGCCCAGGGATGGAGCCCTGAAAACACTAATGGTTGAACATATCCTTCAGAATAGGGACCAACATGGGCGACAGCCTCAAGTAGAATTCATAGGGTAGACCATCAAGCCCCGGAGACTTGTTGCAGTCGACCTGCTTCAATGCAGTAATGATCTCATGTTCCGCGACAAGACCATCACAGCTAGCCACTCGAGCCGCCATGAGGCAGGATGAGTCGGCCAAATAGCTGCGAAACTCTTCAACCCTGTCTGGGTAGTTGGGTGAAGCACTCTGATAGATGCTTTTGAAACCCCTCGCAAATCTCCCGCGTCGACATGAGGGCGTGCTCTTCCAGGTCGTTTACTTTTCGAATGTACCCATCCGAGCCGTGCCTTAGAGCAGCCTTACACTCAACAGCGTCTACATTAACAGCCTTGTTCGAGACTTTCATTAGCCTAGCCCTGAAAACAATAAATGCTAAGAGGTCAAAGTAAAAAAAATGATGTCTGTTGTCTACCAACTTTATCTATGGTAGTTAAAGAAGACTATTATATAGAAAGGTATTACCGTACATATTCACCCTTTTAGGAAGGTAAAGGTATGAACAGTACATAGGGCCCAAGCAAAGCCGGGCAGAACTGCTAGTAATAAATAATCTCTATATATTACAAGATACAAGCAAGCAAGCAAGGACGCCCGGACGGTTCATAGAGTTTTATCATTTTTAAGATGAAACTTCAAGCATGTCTGTGTGTATGTGAGTGCTAGTTTTTCTAGTGTGTTTGTGTTTCTCACGTCCACATTAATCACGTGTTATTTTCTGTTATTGAATTTTAATCGATTAGCATCGAATACCAAAACAAACTTTTCAAAATTTCCGATTTCATAAAATTAAATTTTAAATTAAATTCATCAAAATTTGGTTATTTTCTCTTTTACTCCTGTCTGATGCAACTTATAATCTTGCATGTTTTTCCATCTTTCCTTAACATTAACCCCATTTAGTATTGAAACAAATATGTTATTTCACTGCAATGTATTTTTTTTTTCTAAAAATACTGATTTCAGTTAAGAAAACTATTAGAGTGGAGTCATTTCCTCTCATTCACGGAAACAGATCAAAAGGAAATTTTGATGTACAATTATACCGACCACTCTCCATTCAGTTCTTTAAAAAAATATATATGTATTGATTAAATTATGCAACTTCAAAAATGTCTGTGCGTCACGTTCATATTAATTATAATTTTTTATTTTATTTACTATCAATTGATTAAAGCTTATTTTAGAAAATAATTTGATGACAAAATAAAAGCCACCAAAATTAATCCCCGTTTCTTCATTCAGTCAATCACTTTTTCTTTTACTACCGGGTAACGGTGGGTAGGAACAGCTAGCACGAAAATAAAAATTAAAACGAAATGTTGTTAACAATTTTTTCGACAGGAAATGACTCATTTTGCATTCTAATAAAGTATTTATTTCTGACTTTCGTTTATGTATTCTTAAGTTGTCTCCCTTTGTAGATAAAATTCTATTATTTTAGTTAAGTTATTGTTGTTGTGGATTACTGATTGGGGAAACAAAAATGGAGGTTTTGATAAAATGGCCGTAGTTAGGGTTAAGCTGTCTCCCTTTGCATTACGATAAAAAGAATTCTGTTCTGTGTTAAGTTCTTAGAGTGATCTCCCTTGCTTGTTGTTGTGGATTATTGATGGGGAGGGGGGAATAAAATGACGGTTTTGATAAACGAATGTTGTGTGTGTGATTCGAGTTATATATAAAAAAAAAAGTCAACACTAGGTAGAGTTGATTAGCCAAATAAATAAGTTCATTGATAAGGACTATCGTGTGTCTATAGAGACAATAAGTGCACAGTTTGATGTCAGTGTGGGAACTGTCACACAATTATTCGCAAGAAACTGAAGATGCGAAAGATTTGCGTGAATGCACCAGTCCATAACTCAATCCTTGTCACAGACTATTTGACCAAGATGGGTATCAAGACAGTTCCTCACTCTCTCTATAGTATCGACCTTGCTCCCTGTGACTTTTGGTTATTCCCTAAGCTCAAGGAAGATTTTAGAGGCTGTCATTATGAGACAATTGAGGAGATGAAAGCGTCTGCAACAAGGGCCATTGACACGCTCATACAAGAAGACTTCCATTGGAACATTGCAGAAGTTGTTGAAACGGTACAAGTGCATTGCAGCCGGAGGAGATTACTTCGAAGGGGGCGAGAGTTTCATATGTGTACTATCAATAAAAGTGCCTGTACGAAAAAGTCTGGAAACTTATTGAAGGCACCTCGTAGAACGAAAATCACTCAGTTTTATATTCGTATTTATGGTATTTACAGATAGATGTGTATAAATTAGATGTCAGGGCTGAAGAAACAGAGTTATTCCTCTCTTAACAACACAGAATGAGAGGGGGCGTGGGAAATACGTAGGTGGCTACGAGAGATGAGTGGCTTGTTAAGTTAGTTACAACTTACGGCTAATTGAAGCAATAAACTAAGGTATATTTCAACATGTATTTTATGTGATTAAAGCAGTGGTTCCCAACTTTTTTTTTTTAATTGCGGTACACTATTGATATCTTTTTTCTTTTCATGGCACACCTATCACACAAAAATATATATTTTCTACTCAAAAAGCCTTTTTCGAATAAATAAATAAATAAATAACAAATATTATGTAAGGATAATTTTTATTCCCATAAATCAACATATACTGTATTCAGTTATTTAGTATCTGATATCGTTTTGATATCAAAATCGGGTTGAAATTATTCAGCTCCGATGCCGATTCCCGACACATAAAAAACTCTGATATTCCGATTAATCGTCCCTGAATGTTTAGATTCTAAAAAATATCGGTAATTCTGAGCGGTGCCATTAAGATATTAAATGCCTTTATTAAAGAAAATGGTTGGGAACCGCTATATTAAATTATATAACTTATATACGTTTGTTTCTTTAATGCCTTTTTATTGTATAATCTACTAGCATGAGTGCCCGGCGTTGCCCGGGTATTTGGAGGTATATGTTGAGCAAAAAAAAAAAAAAAAAAAGCGGTCAATTTTTGTAAACTTTGACCCCTATTATGACCCCTTAACATTTCCATATCCAAGGAACCTATATCTAAAATTTCAAGTGTGTAGACCCAAAATTGTCGGCGGAGTTTGGTAGAGTTCTCAAAGGTCAAATCGTTGAACTTTGACCCCTTAATCGCCAAATTTCTGGCCAAAACCCGATCACATCGATTTTCCCAAATCTCAGTACCCTGTATATCAAATTTCGAGTCTGTAGACTAAAAATTGACAGAGTTATTGCGTAGGGAAATATACAGACAGACACTTTCACTTTTATAGATATAGATTGCATCTATCCTTTTCTTCTCTTCTATATAAATAAAATAGTAGATGCGTGTGTGTGAGAGAGAGAGAGAGAGAGAGAGAGAGAGAGAGAGAGAGAGAGAGAGAGAGAGAATATCTAACAGGTAAACTCTTAAACTATTGGTCACCTAACACTGAAATAGTAATTATGCTCCGAATCCTTGCTTAGATTGATAAATAATGCGTATTTCGGCAAGTTGAAATCCAAAACCTTCATTTTATATGGCCGACATGTTTTTTTTTTGTTTGTTTGTTTTTTTTTTTTACTTCTTTGTGCGCACACTCGCATAAATTGCATTTCTTCAAGTGTTTTAATATTTAGACTTCATTATGTTTGTCTCGTTAACCACATCGGTAGAGAACGCAGCTAGAACGCTAAATGTTTTGGTTTCGATTCTAGCTGATGGAACCAAGTTATTTATTTATTTTTTTTTTGTCAAACGTTTTCCATCGTGTCTTTGTATTAATAAATGCGAATATCTGCATGATTTTAAATGTATTTAAACGTATTTTACGGCAAGCGGAATCAAAATATTTATTTACAAGCTTGGAAAATAACACTTTTCTTTTTAATTTCTTCCAGATTTTTTTTCTGTCTTTAAAGAAAATAAATATTTTTTGGCAATTATTTTTTGTCCAAAATCAGTTATAAACGAAGACAAAATTCAATGAAATAAATTCATACATTTCTTACGTAAATCTTTCACGATGGGGGACAAATTCTAAGTAGAGTTTTGATAGAAAAGTTTACAGCTTTCTACGTTTCTTTTCTTCTTTCTTTTTCTTCCAAGTCATACGTAAATATTGCTCGAGATTCTGAAATTGAAAATATTTATAGTCTAGCCTAACTTTAATATTATTTTTCTTTACATTATTACTTCTGTTCTCTTTAGGCAACTTTCTTTTCTCTTGACTTTTTTTTTAATTACATTTTCACCCCAAACAAGGCACATTACCACTTTGGTGTAGGGGGCTACTATCAGAGGTAACATCTACTGGGGTACTATGTGGGGATTTGGGCAGCAAGATGTCTGTTCACGTTACACTTGAACTTCTACACGTCAGTACAGTTGGGGAAGCAGGGACCTGGAATGGAATTCCAAAGTCTAGCGGTTCTGGGGAAGAAACTACTGAAATATCTTTTACATCTAGGGATCTCTACTGTGTGGGGGTGAGATTTAGCTGCCTGTCGGATTTGTCGAGGGTGTCTACGTCGTGGGGGCACAAGTGCTTGCAGTTCGTCAGAGCATTCTCCATTAAAATACTCGTAGAACAGGCAGAGGGATGCAACATTTGGTCGATGGGACAGAGGCTGAAGCTTAGATGCCAGTTCAGGGCCTATCAGATTGGCGACTCTCTTTTGAACCTTGTCTATGGGTGAGAGACTAGTAGCAGATGCACCAGCCCAAATATGACAACAATACTCCATACATGGGCGAATGGTGGCCTTATAGAGGTACAGGATACTTTCAAGCGTTATTAGCTTTCTAGCACGGTAGAGAGAGCCTATATTCTTTGCAGCGGCCCTGGCAATGCTTTCAATGTAATTGTTCCAACTCATATTTCCTGTGAACGTTAGGCCAAGGAGTTTGAAAGATGTACTCTCAGATAAAGAGTCGTTGGCCATTGCTAACTTCTCTCTGTTTCTATAAATAATTTCTCCTTTTCTTTTGTGTAAAGAAATAAGACGGAGACATCCCTATATATATTTTCTTTTGTTTATTCATTCATCGATTAGATATAAACAAATATTAATTTCAAACCAAAATTCTAAAGTTTTCGAATGCGTGTCCTGCGTTTTTTTTTTTTAGAAAGTTTTCGTTACACATTTACTGAATTCAAATATTTTAAAGAAGATTATGACAACATAAAATAGAGGCTTATTTTAATACAAAATATAAATTTTCGTAACTAATAAAATATAAATAATTATTAAATTTTGAGAAAACAAATATAAATTTTAATGACACTATTCAAATAATTGGCCTCTGACTAAAATATAAATTTTAATGACACTATTCAAATAATTGGCCTCTGACTAAAATATAAATTTTAATGACACTATTCAAATAATTGGCCTCTCACTAAAATATAAATTTTAATGACACTATTCAAATAATTGGCCTCTCTGACTAAAATATAAATTTTTTGGTATCTTTTTTACATTAACTACAACTCATAGTTCACATTCAAAATGTCGGCTTTTTTTTTTAGGTTTTCGGGTATGCTGACAACTAATATCATAGTTAAATTTGGGGCTGATAATAGTTTACCAGATATGAAAACATTGATTATCTAACGTAAAAGCTAATGTAATCCCTGGCAGCCATTTTTTTTCACAAACGAAGAATTAGTAATGTGCATACGTAGTGGCTTTCCGATTAAACACTCCCAACATCCCAATGTTAAGAATGACTTTCGGAATAAACACCCCCAACGTTCCAATGTTAAGTATGGCTTTCGGAATAAACACCCCCAACATCTCTATGCTAAGAATGGCTTTCGGGATAAGCACCTCCAACCTCCTTATATTAAGAATAGCTTTCGGAATAAATACTCAATTTTTCCAGGGGGCGGGTGAAAAATATTTGCTTTGTCGTCAGCTTCAGTTACATGAATGTGTATCCTTAACTACTCAGTTGTGAAAACAAAATGGCTGTCAGGGATTACATTAGCTATTATGTAAGATATCATATGTTTTCATATCTGATAAACGACTTATCAGCCCCAAATTTAACTGTGATTTTCGTTGTCAGCATACCCAAAAAACTATAAATGTCGACATTTACAATCCAAAACCAGCACGAGACTGAAATCAATCAATGGAAGGTTAGCACAAAAGCAATCATTCAAAGGTAAACTCTTGTCCATTATTTTTAAACGAAATTCCCCCAAAAAATTTTAATTTGTTCAAAAACAATAAATTTTATAACGTTTATGTTCATTCACCCCGCACCAGTTGAAGTGTCAAGCGGCAGTTTCAAAATCATTACAATATTGTAAATATAATTCTATTCTTTTTATATTTTATTCCAAAATCATCCTACACTAGAACTTTACACTATTAATATTTAATTATGATTTTATTATAAGTTACCCTTAGAATATAAAAAAAAGAGAGATAGGTCTAGCAAAACGTTATAGTCTGCAGTAAGTGGTTTATCTATGAAACGAAATGTTGCTGTCTTTGGTAACCGAATATTTGATTCGGTCCCAAATTCTTTCTTTCCATTTAAAATGTGATCTGAAAATTCGGCACTTCTGCAATACTGCATGGTAACCACGTTTTTGGTTTTTGGTTTGGAGAATATTATTAGAAGGGCACATTTATTTGATGATCAATCTGCAGCACTTTTCTCAAATCACCTCTTTTTCATTGGCAATGGTTGTTCAATAACATTGAATAGAGATCTTCAATTGCACAAATTACCATGTGGCTAAACGGTAAATTCAATTGGTGACCTGATGACTAAGGTTTTCCCAGATATTGCTAAAAAATTTCCGCAATGTTGCATGGCTTCATGAAAGCACAATCTTGGCTCCTAGAAATGATTCTGCTGATATGATCAATTTTAATCTTTTGCAAGAGTAATCAATCCATTGATTGTGTTATTGATGAAGATCAGGCAGTAGAATTTTCCATTGAATTCACTACAACCGCTTGGAATGCCACATCATTGAAGGAAGGAGCTCCAGTTATATTATTAAGAAATCTTGATCCACCTAAACTGTCTAATGGCACATGGTTAACAATAAAATCTTGTAAAACTAATGTTCTAGAAGCCATTATAATAACTGGACATTTTAAAGGTGCAACCGTGATAATTCCTTGGATTCCCCTCATTCCTTCTGAGATGCCATTTCTGTTCAAGTGTTTACAATTCCCAAGTTTTGCCATATCTATAAATAAATCTCAAAAACAAAGCCCCAAAGTTGTTGGACACCTTGCGTTTCTCATGGCCAGTTGTATGTTGGTTGCTCACGCATTGGAAGTCTCGAAAAACTCTACATTTACACACCTGTTAGAGGTAACGCACAAAGTGTTGTCTATGTAGAGGCTCCTCAAAATACTGATAAAGATACATTTATGCACTGCTTGAAACTAAATTTTAATTGCTTCATTAACAGAATAGATTAGTAATGTAATCTTTATATGTATTGTACATCAAATAGTTAAAACAGAAAGAGATTTAACAGTTTTCAAATATGCACTATGATATAAAATAATATCTGCAATTGTTACATCATATTTTGAAAGAAGGTATAAAAGATAAAAGGTTAAACTAGAAAAGAGAATTAGTGCTACTGGCGAGAACTTCATAAAATAAAACGCACCTATTACTCCTACCTCATGGGGGAGTGGAAAAAGAGACCATTATGAATGAATGTTTCGTTTAATCAATAAGAATTATGTATGAGGACAGAATATTTAAATATATCCAATACAACTTGGCAACGCCGGGTACTTCAGCTAGTATAAGAAAAAAAAAAGCCTTTGAGAAACAAACGTTGATCTACTTAAATTTAGTATAAAAATAGAATACTAAAAAAAAAAGAAAAAAGAAAAAAAAAAAAAGACAACCGAAGACGATAAACACTTATACCATTTCGTGTGAAATAAATACAATTAGGTCAAATAAGATTGTATTCCCCTGACTTTATCGTGTCCGACTTCAAGGAGTGACGCAAGTGCATAATTAACGTTTCAGAAATGTTTTCGTATTTTTCACATTTTTTTTTTTATTGATAAAAAGTCATGAATCACGTAAAATGATTATCTATTTTATGACATATATACGAGCGACACCTGTGTCTCGGTGTTGCCTGGGAAAAATTGAGGAAACATGAAAGTAAATTGATCGGAAAAGACCGGAAATAACTCTTTTCACTAAACTTTTATTCATGAAAATATTTGTGAAATTTTATTGGGGGCTGATACTCACTACCTTGTCTATCAATATGCGCGTAACTTTTTAGAGGGTGGTCTATATTTAATTTACAATTGAACAGAAAAATAAAATGGTTGACTTGAACCGAAATGCATCATATAGAAATCGATTTTTGGTATCGGAGGGATACCCACTGATTGTTTTTTACGTGATTACAGTGTGGTTTCAGTAGAGTCTCTGTTTGTAATGTACAATTTTAAAAAATAATAATAAAATGGCCAATGCGTACACGACTAAATCGAAATGCATTTTGACTGAATTTAATATCGTAATAAAATAAATGTAGGAACGGGCAAAAAATATTAACTTATTTTCTAAGCTGTGTGTGTATGTATGTGTGTGTATGTATGTGTGTGTGTATGTGTGTGTGTGCGCGCACGTGCATGCGCTGGTGTTTTGTTGAAGGTGGATGCTTCATTTATGATTTACAAACTTGTATTGCAACCACTAAAATTAAGCTGACTTAAAAATAATCTCAAAGATGATGCTATTACGGTCCTGCGGCTGCGCAAGTAAATAGCAATTATGTTAACTCGTATAAATTTTGGCGAGAGTTACATTAAGTATATCAAGATGACGTAGCGGCAAACGGAAATAGATCCGGGTGTCAAAGATTAGCTCCCTAGACAAAACACGCTACAATCAGGGTTTGATGATATTATATACGAACATCGCATGTTCAGGACGACAGAGATTCGAGAGATTGTAACACTGGCTGGCACTTGTCTTTCTTAGTGGTAGTTGGAATGATAAAAGTAATACCAATCTTAACCTTTAAAAGGAAAGAACTTTATTTGCCTTTTTACATGTTGGAGAAAGTACACCTCTTGTTACGAATGTTCGCCGGCAACGTACGTCGTGTTGGTTCGGTGACTAAGAGTGTACTCGCTACTTGCCTGCCATGCTGGCTAGGGCTTGGTTAAGGAGAAAGAGAGAAAGAGAGAGAAAGAGAGAGAGAGGGGGGGGAGATAATGAGGGACTCTGGATAGCAGTTCTTAGTTTGTGTTCGGTTTATAAGCAGGAGAAAGAGATGGGCTAAAAAACTATCATTTGGGGGAAATGGTATTATTTTCGTCCTGTTTCTTGGCTTTTATAGGTGACTCAGGTCAGTCCTACAAGATTTTGAGGGAAGAAAGCAGCCAGACCAGATGTGCCGAAATCTAAGAGAATATTTCCTTGAGATTTGTCCGTTCGTAAAGATCTTGTTCTCCGTTTTAAAGATGGAATTAATACGGAATTGGTTCAGCTTCTTTATTAAGACTTCCTTCAGGATCCATACTCCTTCTGTGGTTCTCCAAATGACTTAATATTTTCTACAGGCTTTGCAAAAATCCTATGCACTACACATACACAATGTAAGGTACTCTGCTAAGACCGAGTGTTGAAGAGGATCTTGATGGGTGGAAGTTTGAACTAATTCTTAATTCTTAGTATCGTCTGCAATTTAAAACCTTCCGAAGAATATCACTAAGAATTCATTATTCAGTTAAATATAAAATTTATGGTACAATTGATATTTTGTAATAATAATAATAATAATAATAATAATAATAATAATAATGATAATGATAATAATAATAATAATAAATGGCAATTAAGCTACACAGAATATTCCGCGTTTCATCCACGCTAGATTCATCAGTTCTACCTACGTATTGAGCACTGTTGATTGGTTGGTTGTTTTTGTTTTATGGCATATCAACCTTTTTCAGGTTATTTAATGCCGAATCTAGTTATTTTGAGGAACGATTTTTAATAGAGTATATATTTTTTTTAAGTCAGATTCTATTTAACCCATAGTTGGGACCCTAACAGGTACCACCACTCCAGGTCAGAGTGGACCTGTGAGCAATGGCAATTAAAGGGTGGCTCCACACTCCCTAAAGCCCGCAAGGTGGGACCTCACCATCGGATATAGTTTTAGGTCATATCCAGGACCGAGCACTGTTGAAATAAATACTTAAAGTTTACGCATAAATTTATACTTTCGTATATTAATTTATGTGACTAAATTAAGTAATCATATATATATATATATATATATATATATATATATATATATATATATAGATAGATAGATAAATAGAGAGAGAGAGAGAGAGAGAGAGAGAGAGAGAGAGAGAGAGAGAGAGAGGTGTTATTTATTTGTTTTTATTCGCGATACTTTTTGAATGAATTCAATTATTCACACGAAAGTGCATTTTACCTAAATGCGAGTTGGGAATAATTTTCCCTTTTACCAATTTGGTACCCACAAATGGGGAGCGGCATATATATTGTTTAAAATATAATTATCCACTGACACGCGTTTCGTCGTCTTCGACGCAGAGTTTATTCACCATAGGCTCTTTAGAAAACAGGAATTTATTTATCTTAGAATGCAAGAAAATAAATTTGGGTACGCCATTCATCAAGCCGAAAAAAATATGTAGAAAAATAGCATTGCATGTTTTGTTATTGTTGCCATTTTGAATTTACATATTTATTAAATAAATTTCCGTATGGTTTTAATTTACACTAGATATTTATTATTTAATCTATATATAAAAGTGAGAATCTGTGTATGAGGCCACTTCGCAACCTATATATTCAACCAATTTTTGATCTACAGACTTGAAATTCGATATATAAGATATTCAGACATGTGGAAAACTTTTTCATCCGTTTTCATCCGGAAAAATGCCGCTAAAGAGTTAAAATTGAACAATTGATATACATCATCGGATTTTTATTTGTTTGTTAACTGTTTCACGAATACGCATACGTGAATAGTTCACATTAGAGATTACTTATGTTAAGAATAAGTATGGTTTGAAAACAGCTTTTTAAGAACTTGTCATGCTGGTATAATGGTTATCGTAATTTACTCATTGTTTTAGTTTTTGGTTTCGATCTTAGTTCGAGTATTTTTTTTTTTTTTTTTTACTTACAAGAAGTGAAATGTTTAGAAAAATAAAACATAATACTCGCATACACGTCTCTTGAGTTTCTGTATTGATTAAAATATAATATTCATGCGTATTTTACGACTGGGCCACGCCGGGCGACTTGCTAGTCAATTGTATTACTAAAGAACTGATATTTTCTAAATCATGCTAGCTGGGATTATATCTATAGTGGATGTGTTAAGATTTTTTAATACGAAACTTTTTGTTGGAAAAATTATTTTAAATAAGAATTTTGAAATTCACCAAACTGTGTCAATCGGATTTTAGTAAGGTGTATTCCAGTTCTTGCTGAACCTGAACAAGAAACAAGGAAAAATTTTCAAAGCCGCAAAATATGGCGTCTTGTCAAGTCTGCTGAGTAAGTTTAAGGAACTCTGAGCCAAGTCAAACCACTGCACATATTTAAAGATACCACACACACACACATACACACACATACATACATACATACATACACATATATATATATATATATATATATATATATATATATATATATATATATATATATATATGAAAGTATTTCTTCGAAACTCCGCAGATTAAGGACTATCCACTTATTTTGTGCTTCCTTTTTTAAAATTAAATATGTTTTTTTTTTTAACTCTTTTTCAAAGTGTCCTTTAACATGTTTCATTAGCTACTTGTTCTTATTATAAACTCTATTTCCTATTTGGTTTTATCGAGCTTATACATCTGGTTGAGATTACTTTATAAATATTAACTCTTCAATATTTATAATATACAATACTTTAGTTTTGCCATCTTGGATTATTTTAGCAAACTTAACTGTAATTCGTATTATAATATATATATATATATATATATATATATATATATATATATATATATATATATATATATATATATATTGTCTTTACATAAGCAGTAGTTAGTTTGTTGCTACACAGTCATGAGCATGTTTCGGTCTACTAGTATTTACCAACTAGAGACCTCATCAAGCAACAACCCTTATTTCCGAAAACGGAATTCAAAATGAAGAGCGAAAATTAATTCTCAGCAAAAGAAGGCTTCTTTTTTTTTTTTTTTTTTTTTTTTTCTGAGCGTGAAGATTCACGGAGAACAGGGTTGAATTGTGTGTGAGTTTGTTAGTTTATTCATTTTAGTATTTGTTTATTTACTTATTAATTTATTGCCTTTATTCATTTTCATGTTGGTGTTAGGGGTTAGGGTTATAAAACCTAGAGCTGTACAGATGTTATCTTTAACAGGCGAGAGGCTCCTGTTTCTGTCTGAGACCATCACGGTCAGTGTGTCATAAAATTCCCTTCTATTTCACCCCCTTTTCCCCCCTCTCCTCTTCATGCTCAGGAAAAAAAAAGAAGCCTTCTTTTGCTGAGAATTAATTTTCGCTCTTCATTTTGAATTCCGTTTTATATATATATATATATATATATATATATATATATATATATATATATATATATATATGTATATTCAAAGTACAATTAAATAGACAGCTTTAGTCTTCTCTTTACTTGATCATATTAAAATATTATTTTTTTATGAGAACTTAATTCCATAACGCATACGTATAATATAACTTTTTTTTTTCAATATTTTCATCCTTTGATTAAACTTGATTAAACTAAATAAGTGCCATTTCTTTTTACCTACATGTTTACGATGTGTATTTTTTTTTATATAATTGTATAGTGCTAACTATATAATTAGAAGACAATAAAAATATTTATATAAAAAAATATTTCTATCAAATTTATATATATACAGTGCATCACAAAAATGAGTACACCCCTCACATTTCTTCAAATATTTAAGTATATCTCTTCATGGGACAAATATTGAGAGTTGACATGTTGTATGTTAATATTGACAACTTTTTTTGTAAGAGGTGTACTCACTTTTGTTGCTTTTAGTTTTGAATGGCTATATTTTGAGTTATTTGGAGGGAAAAATAAATTAACTATTATATATGCTGCTGCACACAGAATAATTTTCATTGGGTCAAAAAATCATTTTTTCAGTCTTGTCCCATACTTAAATATTTGAAGAAATGTGAGAGGTGTACTCCCTTTTGTGATACACTATATATATATATATATATATATATATATATATATATATATATATATATATATATATATATAACTACTTCATTTACTCACATACAATTAATATACGAAAGTATAGATTTATGCGTAAACTTTAAGTATTTACTTCAAAAGTGCTTAATACGTAGGTAGAGCTAGTTAGTAATTTATAAAATATATATATATATATATATATATATATTAAGACTCGAATTTTAAAGTAACCCCCTCCTCCTACTCCCACACATTCCCCTTCCCCCCATGTATTCCTATGCCCTCAGCCACACCAGAAATAAACTTCCCAGACCCTCCCCCACAAGTTCCTTAAACTCCAAAACTAAAACATTACCAACATACCAAGCGCCCCCTCCCACCTTGTTCCCTTCCTCTCTTTCTTCCGCCCTCCTCGCACCCCCCTGACCTCATTCACTCTTTGACTCTTTCATCCCATAATAACGAACATTTCTGTAAAAGTCTGAGGAAGCTGCAGACGGCCAAAAAAACGGCCGGGTAGCTGAAACAATAATGTAACTTAACAGAAAGATACGGTAGTAAAAAATAAAATGTGTATATATATATATATATATATATATATATATATATATATATATATATATATATATATATATATAAAACGAGGGTATATAGAAAAAGAGAGTAAATTCAATTCCATAAGAATAGACTTATCGGGATAATATAAAGCTCAACAAATTTCAATGGAGCTTATACAGGAGACAATAGGAGTGGAAAATGAATTCACAAATACTATATATGGGAAAATATAGAAGGGGTTATTTATTTAATTAAGGGTATATATACATTTAGTTGAGGGATAAACGAGACTCTTTATAATAAGGTATTTCGAAGCCTAATGCTTCTCATCAGAAGAGTAGAGAAGATGCTAAGTAACATAATGGAGATGTGACGTCTAGCGAGGGAATCATCAGGACGGAAATAAATAAATAAATCAATAGATAAATAAATAAAAGTATTGATGTTATTTGGGGGAACTATATTGAACTCTAAAAGGAGGAGTGTATTATATAAAGTGTAATGTAAAAGGGTGTGTAGGGTTTCTATCATAGTCTTAAAGAATGTGGGTGGTTTATGTGTTTAAACTCAAAGGGAATATATAGGGTAGGTTGGGTGGTGATTCTACTTCATATATATATATATATATATATATATATATATATATATATATATATATGTATGTGTGTGTGTGTGTGTGTGTGTGTGTGTGTGTGTGTGTGCTGAAATCTTATGTTTAAGCCACAGGGATAAAGGGGAATCTTTATACCAATATTGTTATAAAGAGTCCTCTTTATCCCCCAACTAAATGTATGTATTTATTAAATAAGTGAATCATTCTATATTTTCCATTTTCCACTCCTTATATATATATATATATATATATATATATATATATATATATATATATATATATATATATACACACACACTAAAAATAGACTGAACCGTTATCATAATAAACATTTTGAAAAGATTACCGACAAAAAAAAAAAGAAAAAAAAGAATCAAATGTATACTCACAGATTGGAACACATGTTTGTAATTCTGTTGTCAGTTCAAGTTAAGGAGAACATGAAAAGAAAAAAAAACAATTCTTGTATTAGTAAAACGCACAAACATAAAATGGGTTCGACCTAAAATAAAGTATTAAAATCAAATTTACATCATTCTATGATTTAATTAAATAAATTTAACACACGTTTCTAGACGAGTCAAAAACGATCATATATACGAAATGCCTTCAATAAGTTTCCAGACTTTTTCGTATGTCCACTTTTCTTTATAGTACACACATGAGACTCTCGTCCCCTTCAAAGTAATCTCCTCCAGCTGTAATGCACTTGTTGTACCGTTCCAACAACTACTAGGTCCCATGGAAGTCCTTTTGTGTGAGCATGTCAAAGACCCTCATCACAGCCTTTTTCATCTCCTTAATTGTATCATAGCAACAACCTCTACAATTTTTTCTTAAGCTTAGGGAATAACCAAAAGTCACAGGGAGCAAGGTCTGGACTATAGGGAGGGTGGGGAACTGTCTTGATGCCCATGTTGGTCAGATAGTGTGTGACAAGGATGGAGTTGTGGACTGGTTCATCGTCGTAGTAGAAATACTATTGACCCGATTTGAAGAGTGCTGGCCGATTCTGACGGAATATCTTATTGAACTCCGTTAAAACCTCAACACAGTATTCCTTTTTGACTGTCTGTCCAGTGGAAACCCAATGCATGTAGATCATGTCGGTGTTGTCAAAAAAAGGATCATCATAAGTTTCTGAGTGGAGTTGCTCTGTTTGGCCTTCTTGGATCTGGAAGAGCTAGCATGCTTCCACTGGGAACTCTGTCTCTTGGTTTCTGGGTCATAGCATTAGATCCAGTTTTCATCACAGGTCACATGAACATGAAGAATTTCAGGATCTGAAGTGATCAGCTCAACCATCTCCCTGTTGGCATGACAACGTTTTTCTTTCTGATCTTCTCTGAGCATCCTTGGACAGACTTCACACAAATCTTCTGCATTTTCAGTTCCTCGCAAATAATTGTGTGCACAGTTCCCAGACTGACATCAAACTGTGCACTTATTGTATCTATAAAAACACACGACGGTTCTTATTCATGAAATTCTTTATTTAGCCAATATTTGGTATTTTGACTTTTTTTTATTCCTCCTACAACTCTCATCATCCTTCACAGACTCCCTGCCTTTTTAAAATCTCTTATGCCACTCAAAAACTGATGTTCGATTAATGTAAGATGGTCCAAACGCAGTCTGGAACATTCCATAGGCTTCTGTGGTATTTTTTTCCAAGTTAAAAACAGAATTTTATTGCATATCTTTCTTCTAAAGTGTTCTTATGTCCAGATTGCATTTTCGAAATTCACCAGCTGTGACAATCAGGCTTTAGTAGGGTGTATTCCAATTCCTGCTGTAGCTGTTCTCATAAGATGTATAGCCATAACATACTGAATTTTCAAGAGTCTATGACAATTTTAAATGCCTGTACCAAAAAACCCTGGAAACTTATTGAAGGCACCTCATAATATCTAGGTTGCTATATATAGTCTTCCTTGTATAATCTCACATTATATTACAGGTTTAAGATGGACACGGATTCTATGGATGGAAATATATTTTACTTATTTCTTTACATAGCTTGTTGCCCTTCGTTACATTTTTTGCCAATAAATTGTGATTTGTGCGTCTGAATTTTTTAGATCCATTATTCGTATTATTTGGATTCTTTGGACTAGTGTTCTTATCTTGAGTGTCATTTTCACAATGTCTAGATCGATGTAACTTCTGATCTTTTTCATGGGTATCTTGTGGAACTTGGGAATTTTTCTTTCAAACTCGGGAATCTTCACGTAATTTCGAACGTGACTCTTTATTTAATTATGAAGTTTAATTATTTAATTATTTTCTTGGATTAAAGAAAGGGTTCGTTTCTTTGTACAGATTTCCAAATTTGACCGAAAAGATACCAGAGTTCGGCAAGAAGGTTGGAGGTTACATCGACCAAAATATTGTGTAAATAATGCCCCAGATGAGAATAGTAGTCCGAAAAATTCCAAATAATACAAATCTGATTTGATTCAATTGTCGATTGCAAGACAAAACAAATACTACAAAGAATAATATAAACATAGAACGAACTCTTCAATGGCGACGATTCTCTGAGAAATTTATAAAATTCTTCAACAGCTTTAACGAATTTTGCTATTTCATCCACTAAAAGCTTGGAGAATAAGGAAAATGTGCACCATTTGATATAGCTTCCTACAAAAGAATAGAATCTGCAAATGTCCAGAATTTCAGCTAAGCTTGTCTAGCACTGCTCTTGACTTTGTGTAGTGTATTTTTGGCGATAGTAACGTTTTGAAAAGAACTGCCCTAACAATTAATTTGCATGTAATTAAATAAGTGAATAAAAAATAAATGGATAAAGACATGAATGTTAGGAATGGGTCACCAGTAAGCAAGTGCTAACTTAACAACGGTAATTTTGGAATCAAGACGAAAAAAAAAAACATGAATTAACAAACAAAATATATTTATATCTGCAATTTGACAGAAATTTAAAATATACTTTAAAAGACCAAAGTTTGTTGAAAAGTCATAAGTAGTGTTGGAACGATTAATTGGAATCGGTATCGGAAAAATTTGCGCCTATTTTTCCGATGCCAAAAACGATTCTTTGAATTGTCTTCTTTATTTGATTTTTTTTAAGCATAATATTCCAATGCTGATAGTAATGTCAAAAAAATAAATATTTATTGATTTTAAACTACTAGTAAAACTAAAATCTATAGCTTATCCCCCACAAGTGTATATTTTTACATTTAAGAAAATATCTGCAAATTTGACATGTGTTTTTATGGTAATCGGGAAAAATAACAACTATGTAATTATATATTTACAGATTTATAAAGAATCGGAATCATTAATTGTATCGGAATCGGAAAAAATCTTGGAATCCTCCCATCTCTAGTTTTAAGGTTCTTCAATCGTCAGAAAGTTTGTTCAATCTTCAATTGCGTGCATGTGTGTGAGAGTGCAGGCTTACTGAAGTAGACCTAAATGAATTTCAGTCTGTGGCACTCCAGTCTTCCAGGATGGGCGTTGATCTTGTTGAGAGGCGAGACAGGTGTCATCATGGAAAGACCCTGATTTCAGTCCATTAAGCCACTGTTTTATAGGCAATTCTAAGCTTGTATCAGCCTGAAATTTTCATGTAGACTTGTTATTTTTGAAGTTTGAAACGATTTTCATTGCTTGCCAATATTTGACAACCTTCTTTTTCCTTGCTCTAAATTTCCAAAAATTCTTGTAGATAACACTTTCATTTTGGAATGCACAACTGATAAACAGAAACTACGTATATTAAAAACCATAAACATTAAACACACACTAAAAACCCTAAACATTAAACACACACACATACACAACATTTTTTTCTTTTAAAAACATATTTCATTAAATACTGTTATGCTGGGCCTTTTGGCTATAATCACAGCATAGTATCTGTGTTATGTTGTGGGGGACAATGCTAAAGGTCTGAACAATTATTATTATTGATTTGTTAACTGTTATGTAGAAAAGATATGCAGAGAGAATGTTTTGAAAGAAAGGAATGTTTATCCAAAATATTTATGTTAAAAATCTAACGGAGGAATTTTAACTTAGATTTATAAACAATAAAATATTACAGCGATATTTATGTAATAAAATAGATTTAAGAATTCAATTTTATAAACAACAAACAATTGAGCTGCTAACAAAGAAAGAGTAGGTTTTTATATATAGACTAGAGATACAAGTGAGAAGGCGGAACAATGGAGCCGCCCACAAGAGGAGGTTGACTTTGTCAGTCATGGAAGCATTCAACAGAGCTAACTAAGAGATGATGTAAGGTCTAAAGGGAAAAGCGTTGTAAATCCTTGAGGAAAACACATAACTGAAAAAATGAGAATAATCGAAGAAAAGCAAAAAGAAGTCTTTTTCTTACTGCTTCACAGTGAAATGCTTTCTTGCAGTGTCCACAAGACGAAAGGAGCCCCAACCTAAGGTGTGCTTATTTGTCATGTTTGTTGAACCTGTCACCAACTAATGACTGTTACTTTGTCAATGTTACGCGAACTCTGTTTGAATATGTGTAAACACACACACACACACACAATACAATGCACATTTCTACCCACTAGACGATACACGAGCATTGTTTTCATACACACACACACACATATATATTTTATAGACTAGACATTCACATATATAAACTCGTTATATACACCCCGATAATACAACAATACGATGGACAACATATCTGCATATTTTCATCTTGATCCTTTCTAATTTACTTATTATTTCCTTGTTTTAAACTGGAATTGGCCGATGTATCTGCCATATTACATGTATAATAGTGCAAAAAGGCCAACCATCAAAAATAAATTCCAATAATAATGACAACATACTAAAATGCCAATAATACTACCAGAAGTACCTTATCTATATATCTATAAAAGTGAGTGTGTGTGTGTGTGTGTGTGTGTGTGTGTGTGTATGAGAGGACACTTCTCAACCTATATACTATTTAATCTACAGACTTGAAATCTGATATATAGTTTATCCAGATATGTCGAAAAATTTTAATAGGTTTTCATCCGGAAGAAAGGATTTCTAAGGGGTCAAAAGTAAAAACTTTGGTGCGGGGGTGGCGGGGTCGTCGGATTTTCCTATATTTGCTAACTGTTTCATGATTGCGCATGCATGAATGGATCACATTACAGGTTTCTTCTTAAATATGAGTCGATTTGAAAACACTTTTTGGAGAACGCTGCCAAATAGTTATTGTACTTGACTCACTGTCTTTAGGTTTCGATTTCGATCTCAGCTGGAGTATTTTTTTTTCCTACAAGAAGTGAACGGTTTAGAAAAAACATAATACTCGTATGAACGTGTCTCAGTTATTGTATAAGTTAAAATGTAATATTCATGTGTATTTTACGACCAGGCAATGCTGGGCGGCTTGCTAGTATATCTATAAATATGAGAATGAGTGTGTGAGGACACTTCTCAACCTATATACTCAACAGATTTTTGATCTACAGACTTGAAATTTGGTATATAGGATATTCAGACATGTGGAGAACTTAATCAGTTTTCATTTGGAGAAACGGAGTGCTAAGGGGTCAAAATTGAAAAACTGGTATGTGAGAGGTTGTCGGATTTTTATGTGTTTGCCAACTGTTCTACAAATGTGCATGTATGAATGGTTCATATGACAGATTCACTATGTTAAAGATAAGTAGGTTTGAAAACACTTTTTAAAGTTTGTGTCAAACCGGCCTAATGGTTATTGTACTTGACTAAATGATTTTAGGTTTTGTTTTCGATCTCAGCTCGAGTATTTTTTTCTTACTTACTAAAAGTGAACTGTTTAGAAAAAAAAACAATACTTGCATGCACATGTCTCAGTTTCTATATGAATTAAAATATAATATTTATGCATGTTTGACGACCGGCCAACGCCGGGCGATCTGCTAGTTACCTGTAAATATCTAAGAACCATGTTCTTTACTTGATAACCGTAAAGTATGGAAGGTCCACTCAAAAAATAAATGGCTGCGTCCATCTGTTCTTATATTATGCTAAGGGGCAGATAACTAACCGTTACTTCCCGTACCAGGGGCAGATAACTCCAAGGTACCATTTCAATGCAGAAGTAGATAACATTTTCTTCCTATACAATGACAATCCCTGAAGATGGATCTAGATGGATCCGAAACTACTTTATAGTTTCTGTAATATAACAAAGGTGTCCAAGTCCGAAAAGATACACCTGAAGAAGGTCAGCGGCTACATCGGCCAAAACGTTGAGGAAATACTATCAAAAATGAAAATCTAAATAATACGGAACGAGGTGTGCCTAATCATACCTATTATAAATCGACAAAGGGATTGTTTGTAGACCTGACAAACAAAGTCCTGGTCAATGGACATACTGGTCATATTATTATGACTCCGTAGCAGAGGTTAGTGATTTACTGTCATTCTTAATTCTCGTTAATTGCAGAGAGCATCCAACAAGTTAATCGCTTTGTTCCGATTGTATCCGTGGCTTTACTGATTTATATTCTCGATTTTTCTTTTTGTGCTGTTTTGTTGTTGGCTTTGGTATGAGTTCATCCAGCTACAAAGAATTCATAGAGGACGATCTACTGACACATCAAACAGATCCACTAAACTCTCAGTTCTTTCCACATTGCGAAATTTGGGTAGAAATTACTTTTAAGAACAAATGCAGATGTGGTGTTGATAGGCGGCCACAAATCACTTTTACACGATTATATGTATCCATCTCACAGAGTGTTGTAATGGAAGGACCTGTCACCACCTGGTGTTGAGCTATCACTCATTATGAATACGATTCCACGTGTAACATAGTCTGGCTCTGCCATCAAATGACAACTCACATCCCGAGTCAGCATTTTGAGCTGTGACGTGAACATGGCGTCACAGAACAGAACGTGCATACAGGCATAAAGATCGGAGATAAAGAGAGGAGGAAAAAGAGAAGAAAATGAAAAGGATGTGTGGCGAGTGGAAAGTTACACTTGTCAAGCACGCAATATCTCATCCTCTTACACTTTTGAAAATCAGCTGCGTCTGGTTCCGTGTATTGACAGCCATCTGTGTCTGGTGCCGTGTATTTACAGCCAGCTGTGTCTGGTGCCGTGTATTTACAACTAGCTGTGTCTGGTGTCGTGTATTTACAGCCAGCTGTGTTTGGTACTGTGTATTTACAGCCAGCTGTGTTTGGTGCCGTGTATTGACAGCCAGCTGTGTCTGGTGCCGTGTATTGACAGCCAGCTGTGTCTTGTGCCGTGTATTGACAGCCAGCTGTGTTTGGTGCCGTGTATTGACAGCCAGCTGTTTCTGGTGCCATGTATTGACAGCTAGCTGTGTCTGGTGCAGTATACTGACAGCCGGTCGATATGACGGTTAGAAAGAGAAAACATATCGGTGTTATATACGTGTAGGCCACTGGTGTGGTAAAATGAAGAAAATAAAGAATTTTTTCTTACACCTGGAAAGTTTGTATCGAAGTTTTAATTTCCATTTATGACTGTCTCGACATACAACGTTTGGGTCCGTTGGAAAGAACAACAACGTTAAACACACAGCAAACTATGGGATTGAGCTTACTATGAAAAGACAAGAAACAGACGTATGGAGATTCGTACTCTTGATTTCCACAATGTTTATATTGTATGAACTCTTGATGTTTGTGCCTTTATCGCAATAAACTTGATTGGTTGATTCATTGTGTGTTTCTCTCAGTCTTTACCTCTCCGGACTACCAACTCATTTGTTTGTATAAGATTTTCACAGCACAACACAAATCAACTCCAAAACGTCGCAAAACTTTGTTAATCACTTTTGACTAAGAAGAAAGTGCATTATCTGTTCTGGTGTTACATTTGGTCTATTCTATCCTCGGTCAGTGAAGAAGAAATCCTTCAAGATTGAAGCAATTCTTATTTTTGGGGAGCTGTATCCAACTTTGTCCCCGTGGGAAGGCAAGTAAATAAGAACTCTTTTTCATCACAAAAGGCTACAAATACAAAATTACCAAAAGACAAAATATACAAAATAAAACTAATAAAATAAAATTTCGAGAATGATGCGACATAAAACAAAGAAAAAACAAAAGTCGCAAGATATGAAATAGAAATAGTTCATGATTTTTCGAATGAAATTGTGATATTATCAGCGGTGGGGTATATATTATGAATACGTGTCTCTTATATGTTCTTCTCACGTATGTGTGTATGCAGGGTGTATATACGTTTGTATATACATGTCACATTCATCTATATGACGGGTATATATACTTGTGTTGATATATTAACAGCGGACATGTAACAAACAGTTGTAGTAATTGCGACCCAACGGATCACGGGCACGTCTAGTGCAATTTCAATCTTATTTTAAATGCATGGCTGCATCTAAAATAAGATGCATCCACTCATTGCATACACATACTGATGAAAATACGATTTGAAACTTGAGCGTGACGGACAAAGTGTCGCATCAAAATGAAAGGACACTTAAAAGTCGAACAAAAGCTGAAGGATTGACATGAAAGTTTCGATTGAATAAATCCAAGAATTCTTGGAGAATGAATTGATGAGCAGAGCTGGAACAGGTTTTATTGGTAACAGGTTGTCAAAAATGAAAAAGAAAATCATTTTGTTGTAAATCAATTTTGCATTCAATAATAAAATTTAATTCCAAAACAAATATGTGCCAAGATGACTTAGTGGACTTATGTGCATAATCTAGAGAGAATCGCTACATACTTGAGAACAAAATTAATATATATATTTTAATATTTGCTGGGACCTACAGATTTTTTTCTCTCTCATAGTGGCATATATTCTATTATTATTTAACATTTTTAATACTTTTTAACACGTTAATCTAATATATAAAAAGCGCTATGTCTATATGTCTGTCTCCAAATTTTCAAACTCTATCTCTTCCGAAACTAAAGGTCGAGAGCGGCGCCTGAAATGATTCGATTTTTTATGGACCTTTTATGGGTCTTTAGTCGGTTAAAATAGTTTTTCAAAAAGGGGTCAAAATTGAAAAAAAAAAAACATTGTTATACATTTCGTACATTCATCTTAGTTTATTTTTTAATTTTTAATCAGTTCATATGCATGTAACGTTATTACAGTGGTAACCTCACCAGCTTTTGTATTTTATCTGGACTACATGTAAAATATTTTTACTACTTGTGGTGTTCCCTTTTCTTTATAATGAACTATTCCATGTTTACCGAGGGAGAATCATGGAAACGAGAGTGATAGAAACGGTATAAAATAAGATATACAAAATATAATGAAAGAAGAGAATGACAGACCGAACCGCAGTAAGAGTTGCGTCACGTGATGTGTTATTTGCAAGTTACGACTAATTAGGACGATTGAAATAGATTTGTTTTCGAACTCAATCTTTAAACAAAGATATATTTTGTGTGATTAAAAATGTAACGAAAAAAAGATCAGATTTAGTTTGATAATGCGGAAAAAATAGGAGACATTACTTGTTGGTGTTGTAGTATACATTGTCCATTGTTGCTTAACAAATGTGAAGAAATCTCAACTATTAATGAAAATAGTAAAACGTATATCGTAAGTTTTTACTCATCACGTGTGCAGCATGCAATGTGTGTGTGTGTGTGTGTGTGTGTGTGTGTCAGCGTATGCTGGTTTCTTATTAATGTAATAATGTGTACGAACATATACCAACATATATGTCATATGCACGCAATAGTAGTAGTAATCGTGTTTATGAATGAATCGTGATTATCGAGAAATCGTGATTTTGAATAATGTCTAGCTCAAAAGCACAGCTAAAAAGAATGCATGTAAACAAAGAATGGGTTTCTACCACATCGCACTAACTAAAATTGTACGTCAAGAAAATAACAAAGCTAGACAATGGTTAACACTTATTAACCCTTATCCTCGAGTGGCCTTCAGGCCTTGATAAGTGGTTTCTCCCTTGTAAAAAAAACCCCCCAAAAACCCAACAATTTTCTACCTATAATTCTGAAAATTCTATCTTTTTCCGTGTCATATCGCCATAAAGTCGATAGATTTTCTTTCCTTCTATAAAAATGTGATTGTTTTTATTTCCGGTTCTCTTTCAAGTTTGCATGTGTCCAACTGGTGATCCTAAGCGAGGGCGAAACGCTAGTCTATGGCTTCTGGTCTATGACCTTCATCGTTTGTGTGGGCTGCGACATTGTTTGAGTGTGGAAACATATATATATATATATATATATATATATATATATATATATATAAGAAGTAAAAACTAAGTTAACAAGCCAAAAGCTTCGGTAAACTTGAAGTGAATATAAATAATTATATTTATATAGTAATCTCAAACAAATAAAAAAAAACAATACAGCCAAAACAGAAAACAGAGCCTGTCATAAAAGAACACAATTTAAGACTATAAATTATAATTTACAAGAATTTATTGTTCGACAGGATACTCAAAAAATAAATTTTAAAATTTCCTTAATCCGCAGAGTTTCAAAGAATGTGTTCTTTACTTCAGAGGAACAATGCTAATAATAATTGCTAATATCTTTCCTTTGATAAAAAGGAAGCATCCTTTGAAACTCCGCGGATTAAGGAAATCTTTATATTTATTTTTTGAGTATTCTCTCAAACAATAAATTCCTGTAAATTATAATTTACAGTTTTAATAACAATCATATTTTTATAAGTAAATAAATTTTAATAATTATTTTTACACCTACAGACACTAGTGTTGCATGCTTACGTAATCATCAGTGTACGAAGTGAAGATTACTGTCGAGTTGGGAGATTCGGATCCAGTCACAAAGTCAACCTTGACTCTACGCCAGCATTCTACTTCTAGACTACTAACAATTAACACAGGAATTGGGAGAAATTAAGTACATATAAATGCCAAGTCGGCAGGTATTAACAGTAAACAGTCAGAGAGTATTCAACGACAAGAAATCAAAATGTTACATTTACGCTTAGGTTGACCGCTTTTGTGCGTGCGTGATAAGAAATATGTGGGAAAAGTCTGCGTCTCGTTGTGCGTGTGGATGCAAGAGACGAAAAAGTGTTGGTGTGTGAAACTAGTAATCCTCCCCAACGATAAGAATAGCCTTTGTGCACATTTATTTATAAGCCTTTTCATTTCTGCTGACAGTCACTTCTACAAGCAAAGCTTTCCTGGCTCTTCAATTAGCACGTGGGAAAGACACAGGAAAACTCCTATTTATCTAGAATTGAACCCCCCCCACACACACAATTATTATTCCAAGTTAGAAATATTCAGAGAATGAATTATAACGAGGTTTATACAAGACTTCTCAATACAAAGTAAAGCGAGATATACTTTTTTTAAATTTATTTTTTGTATAAACATTTAAGTGTCGCTACACATTCACGAGTATGTTTCAGTCAACTAGCTTTAAATAACTAGATACTTCATCAGGCGATGTTGCTTTTCCAAATTCCGCCTCAATTTCCGATCTCTGAGGATGTGCCAGGAGTTATCTCCACCGTGACACGTAAGGGGAAGAAAAAAAACTGTCTGTATTTCCTGGAGAAGATTTTATTATTCGAAAATTAAAAAAAAAAATTCAATTTAATTTAAATAAATAGAAATGATTATAAATATCAATTTCGCGATCGTCTGGTCTTTTTAACCGTTAAATCTTAAACAAATAAAATGTTACAGTTTCATTGGTTTGAATTTGTTTATAGCATTATAAAAATATATATTTCTTTATGAAATATTTATTGGTCTTTTTCATTTTTTTTTTTTTAGAAATATAAAAAAAAATAATTATTTGACACTGTTTGCTGCGGACTTGAATCGCTTCTTCCTCATCACCAAAAGTTTGCTAGCACCCGGGACCTCGACAGTGAAGGGGTAGAATTGAGTTGCAAGTGAAATAGGCGACTCTAATGTCGGCAGCAAATAATCTCAAATAAAACAATTCTCATTATTGAATTATTTTTTGTTTGCACAAAATAATAAATAAATAAAATGTTATTGTTTCATTGTTTAAAATTTTTTTTTATATTATAAAATATATATTATTTTCGGAAATATTTATATTGACATCTTTCATTTGTTTTTAGAAAAATAATAATAAAAAATCGTAAATAACAACAGAAATATGAACGTCAAAGGTAAGTGCATTTATTGAAATAGTTGTACCATAAAAATTATACAGCATTTATGCCGATGAATAACGAAGTATTATGAAGGCAGCACGTAATATGTGATGATAGGCTATAAAAAAAAAGCTCCCAAAATTGTGAATTCGCCAGACTGTTGGCGAGAGGAACTATCTCTTGATCGATATGACTTTTGTTATTTTAATTTTTATGCATTTTTTGCGCTGATGAGCGCCTCCACTAGTATAAGAATAAATAAAAACGTATATGTAGAGGACTATACGTATAAATATCAGTAAAGGGCAGAAACAATTGTACGCATGTATAATTATGTCGGTGCAAAAATAATGTTCTTTTTTTTTTTTTGACGTTCAACTTCAAAAGATCATAACTCCTTTCAAAATAAACTTTATTAATCGAAATAAAAATCATTAGAATCGACACATTTTGCATAATGAGAAACAAGTTTATCCCATTCGCATAGAAATCTGGAGTTCTGGAAGCGATGAAGTCATTTAAGGCTGATTCAGCATCATCTCAGCTTTTGAAGCATTTTTCGTGCAGAAAGTTGTCGAGATGCTTGAAAAAGTGATAATCGGTTAATATGGCGGATGAGGCAGAGTCTCGTAGCTCAATTCGTTCAGCTTCTGCAGAGTCAGTTGAGCAACATGCGGGCGAGCGTTGTCATGGACGAGAATTGGTCCCTTCATATTGACCAATCTCAGGCACATACGTTGGAGCTTCTGGTGCATTTCATCAATTTGTCAACAGTACTTCTCTGCCGTAACCGTTTCGCCCAGATTCAAGAAGCTGTGATGAATGAGACCGATCGCAGACCATCAAACATTCAGCCACTGTGTTGAACATCGCCAGTTGTCGTAAAGGATCCACTTCTCATCACACGTCACAATTCGCTCGAGAAATAGGTCATTTTTGTTACGCAGAAGGAGCGTAGAAAACACCTCAAAACGACGATTTTTTTTAAATTATCGTTCAATTCATGTGGCACCCATTTATCCAACCTTTTTTACTTCCTTATTTTCTTTAAAAGAACGACTGTTGAGTGGTCGACCTCGAGTTCAACAGCAACTTCTGTGGTTTTGCGAGGATCGGTTTCAATTAAGGTTTTCAAATGTTCGTTATCAACCACAGTCAGACGATCGCGACAGTCTTCATCTTCGAGGCTTTCGTCACCATTGCGAAATTTCTTTAACCACCGTTGTGCTACACGTTCGTTAGTCGCTCCTGGGCCAAACGCATCATTGATATCACGATCTGTCATGGCAGCTTCTCAGTCTAGTTTGAACTAGGACAAGAAAATCGCGCGGATTTGAATTTTGTCCATGCTGTCGAAAAGTCTGAAAAAAAAATGAATGAAGATATTGAGAATGGTAACAACACGATTCGATAGAGCGGAAAACGCGCTTCAAAACAATATATAACATGGCTATATATATATCAATGAATTAATTCAGAAATCATATATAAAAGTAACATATGTGAGAAAACGATATTGTTTTTGCAGCAACCTAATAATAAAGCTAGAACTTTTTTTTAGTGTGTGTCTGTTCTTAATGAAGCGAAATAGATGATATATGTAAAAATAGGCGACTTGAAGTCGGCAGCAAATAATCTTAAATAAAAAAAATTCTCGTTATTCTTAAATTTTTTTTTTTTTTGCATAAAATAAATAAAATGTTATTGTTTCATTGGTTAAAATTTGTTTTTATATGATAAAAATATATATTTTATATGAAATATTTATTAATCTCTTTCTTTTTTGTTTTTTTTAGAAAAATAAAATTTATCTGGCACTGTTTGTCATGGACTTGAGTCGCTTATTTTTCTGCGTCACCGAAAATTTGCCGGCACCCGGGATCTCTACAGTGAAGGGGTGGGATTTTGTTGCTAGTTGCGTTAATTGGGAGGGGATTTACATTGAGGGGATTACAAGTGCAATAAGTTCATTGGAGCACATTCTGTCTACCTTACCATCAGACGTGGAACCACTATTACTTGCGTTGGAATCTGGTTTTCTCTATTTTGGCACTCTCTAATGATATGTCACTGTTGTTTCTACCACCGGTTCTGAACAGAGATGTGGAAGCACGTCTCTCATATGTTGAGGCATGTCATTGACGACAAATGACTGTAGAATAATCTCTCTGATGATACGACAGTCTGAATTTTGACCTGGAACGTTGTGGATTTTTCAACCAAACTGCGTCCTCCCTCTGTTATAATATGTAGAGATTAGTGATGGGACGATCCCAACATTTTTCCCCGATTCCGATGCAGTTACCGATTCCGTACTACATTCCCGCTTCCGGTTCCGGTTCTTTATAAATCTCTAAATGTATAACTCTAAAGTCGTTATTTTCCCCCGATTCACGTAAAAACACGTGTTAAACGTGCAAATATTTTCTCAAATGTAAAGACACATTTATGGGAGAGAAAGATCAATAGATTTTAGTTTTAATGGAAAAAAAAATCAATAAATATTTATCATTTTGTTATTATTACCAACAATAGAAGATTTTGTTTTAAACAAAATCAAATAAGAAAAAATAATTAAAAGAGCCGGTTTTGGCATCGAAAAATAGGCACAAATATTTCCAATTCCAATACTCCCCAAAAGATCCGATTTTTCCGATTCCCGATTCAGATTAATCGTTCCAACACTAGTAGAGATCTTTTAGTGATCGAGGATTGATCCCTGATATGCTAGCCCATAAACGCCAAGATCTTTTGCTTCGTTCACTTAAAACAGCAATAAATGATATCAAATGATATCAAATGATATCAAATGATATAAATCATATTTGGTGATCATGCCGTAAATAGGGATGGAATAAAAGTTGGAAATAATAAATGGGTCGACCATAGTTAAGGGCAACCTGAAAGCTCCTTTTTATTGGCTAGTACACTGAAATGTAGGAAGGGGTAACATTTTTTTTTTTTTTTTTGGATTGCTCCACTTACTCTTGGTTCTCACTTTATAATGATAGATATTTATCAAGGAAGGATTAAGTACATTTTTTTTTTTATGAATCGATCGAGGATTGAACACCGGTATCCCGGCCCAGAACCGAAAATTCTAACCATTATATCAAATTGACCAGAACATGTTGGAAAACTTTACTATATTTAATTTTATATCACAGAAAAATAAGGTCCTGGATATGACCTTAAACTATATCCAGTGGCGACAAATATATTCTATTAAAAAAATGTTCTTCAAAATTACTGGATTCGGCATTAAATAACCTGAAAAGGGTTGATATGCCGTAAAACAAAAACAACCAACCAACAGAAAAATAAGCAAAGCATACAAAAAAGAAAACTTAAATGAATCAAGTAACCTTTTGTGTAAATAACGTCACCTTTTTTTTCTGCGTTTAAAGTGTTTAGAGACGCCAATGAAATGCAAAACAACAAACTTTTATGTGACAACGCACATAAAATATTTACTTTTTACTTATATCTATATTGACTTTGTCGGCAAACATGTTTTTGTTTTTTGATGCTTTTGACGAGATGCACGATCTCGATTTACGCGAATGCGACCCGTGGGAATCGCAAATATAATCAAAGGAAAATAGATTTCAGTTTCATTTTTTTTATTATTGGTTTATTAGAATAAATGGAACCCGTTGGGTCATTCACTAAGCTCCGGTTCGTTTGTTTGAATAAGAGGAAAAGTGAGTTTGCAAAGCCATATAAATTTTTGAAAATAAAATTAAAATTCCAAATTAACCTTTTTGTTCTCACCTTCTCTCTCTCTCTCTCTCTCTCTCTCTCTCTCTCTCTCTCTCTCTCTCTCTCTCTCTCTCTCTCTCTCTCCAATTAAATTGTATTACTGCTGGTGGCGATATTTTATCTCGTTTATAATGATCTATTATAATCGTTTTGTTCTGCACTTTCTTTGTCTTTGTGAATTGATGTAATGAATAGAAATAACATCCGGGTTCCTCCTCACAAAAATATGATTGGTTGGTGTAAGCCATGAATACGGACTGGTAGAACAACCTGCAAGAGACGTTGAAAGATACGCTGAAAACCTAAAGCTTAAGCATATTACCAGCTACGACTACGAACAAACGTCCATTAAGGCGACTAACTAGATTGTATTAGGCGATTGCTGTAGCCAGTATCACTCAGTTGCTTCAAACGAAATATATCCTTTTGTGTAAGACAGCGCGTGGGCGGGTATAAAAAGCATGTGAAATGACGTAATCGGTAAAGAAAGCAAAAACACTTTAGGAAAGAGAAAGAGAACAATCGTAAGAGACGTGGAGCACGAGACGAGAGAACGTTCTAGATCACGTGGGTGACGTCACGTTAGTAAGAATGAGCAAATAAATTTTGTTCCTATTTACTTGCCTCCCCAGGAGGGC